>NW_020456087.1:1758787-1765042 GCF_003342845.1 Nothoprocta perdicaria | reverse complement strand
CCTCCCTCCCTCCCTCCCTCCCTTCCTCTCTTCCTTCCTCTCTTCCTCTCTTCCTTCCTCTCTTCCTCTCTTCCTTCCTCTCTTTCTCTCTCTCTTTCTCTCTCTTTCTCTCTCTCTCTCTTTCTCTCTCTCTTTCAGAATCTTCACATTAATCTGGTGGTTATTTATGCTCCTGTATTATCATGAATATAAGGCAAATACCTGTGTCTGCTCACACAGTGTCATGCAGGTCAAGGAGGAATCGCTTCCAGTTCCAGAGGCCGTTGGCACAGATTCCAGACAGGAAGAGCTGTAGTGTTATGCCAGTCCACCCACACTAATGCTCCAAGTGATTTACTAGTTAATATATCTCGTGGCACTGCAGCTGAACACAATTTATCTGCTGGTTCTCCTCAGGAAAGGACTTGAAATTTCTATTCCAGAGTGGGCTGCTGCTCTAGAGGGCAGCACCCTTTTCATGGCAGTCTCCAGCTTCATCAAAGAAGAGGTTTTGGGAAAAAAAACACCAGGCAGTTCTAGCTTTATGCCCCTGGAACTGACTTTTAAATGGGCCTCAAAGGGGCACGGTTAGAGAGGCAGAAGGGCCTTTGAATTTTCCAGATTTCAAATGCAACAAAATTCAGCTTTACACTTCAAAATAAATTGGGCCAATGAAAAGAAAGGAAAAAAAAATACAATCACTGATTGTTTTGCTAATACCTTAAGGTACCCTTTTAGTTAAGAGAATTACTCTGTTTTTACAGCAAAAAGGGGAGAGAGGATTTGCCCTTCAAATCAACCAAAACTCTATTGCTTTAATTCCTTATTGCTGCCTTTTTTGGCCTTTAACATCAGTCACAGTGTTTACCAGTGAAAGTCCCAAACCATACAGCAAATATCAATTCAAGAGCTACTTAATCTATGGAAAAGTAACTGAGAATGTCTTTGTATTTGACTGGAGCACTGTGGGGAACTAAGAACAGGATTGACAAATTAGACAAAAGATATTACTAATCCTATTCACTGTATACTGTTAAATATGTATGAAGAGGATTTATAACCAGTTTCTGAAGAGTTACTTTATCATCAGCTTCATTTGTAAAGAAAAAAAAAAAAAAAAAAAAAAAAAAAAAAAGGTAGACCTATTTTGCAGCAGACTTTTCCTTGTGTTTTACTTCCAGGAGTTTGTGTTTGCTTACCTGTGGTCTGCCATCGATTGGTGAAGGAGATCCCATGACAGGGATCTGCCCGGCAGCACTTGAGTGGCTCTCAGTATCCTCCTATGGTTCTCTCACTGTATTTCAGTATCACTATCTTTATGTTTTATTCAGCCCCCCAAACACCAGCTTAGTTGTATGATCCTGAAATGAAGAGCTCGCAGCTCAAGGGTGCTAAGCTGGCACAAGCCCAGCTCGCTACGGCAAGCTCTAAGACGTTGCCTCGTGGTTCAGGAAGATGCTGCCATGTCACTGTGAGCATTGACATCGGTTCACTATTTAAATACCTGAGTAGAGAAGAAAAAGAGAACACCCCACAAAGTGTATCTGCTTATGTGTATTCGCGTGCCTGTGTGTGAAGACAGAGGGAAAGATGTCAGACTGTACACCCTGCTTTTCTTAAATCACTTCTGGACTAACCTTACAGGCTTCACGTTGGCACAGTTGCCATTGAAATCGGTCAGCCTTGCTTGAAAAAGGACTAAAGGATTTTCTTCTACTGCACTGTGATCCCAAACCCTCTGAAGATAACAGGAAGGTTTTTGATTTTGGAAGGTTTGGTCCAGGCTCCGTATTTTACTAACTCAAATGGAAAGACACATTGCTTCATCAGAACCTCTCACTTGCAGTAAGCCAGTTTTAGTCAGCAAAAGATTTAAATTTCTGGATAGTTCTGAACCTTTCGTAGAAGTGATCTCCCCATCCAATTCTACCTGAAATGCTTAAAACTGGGTTTATCTTTAGCAATTCCAGCAGAATTTATATTGGTACCTACGACTAAGTTCAGCCAGGTGAATAAAAGTTACTAATGCAAGCATTTTATTGATAAATGGAATGCTTGTTTTCTCCCTCCCCAACTCAATCATTTCATGAGCCACAATGGAGTTCCCAGCAAGAAACCCCTTCTTGCTTCCCTTCAAAGGACATTGGATATACTATTGGATATACTATTGCCAAGACACTCTGCTGCTTTGCACAGTTCTCTTAGGCAGTTCCCTGAAAACAGGCACAATAAAATTGCAGAAAGAGATTTCTTTGGAATTGCTCCTCTCTGCGAGTGGAGAGTCTGGGTTTGGAAACGCCGGGCGGAAGGAGGGCGGCAGGAGCCGTGCGCCCTCCTCCAGCCGCCCGGGCCGGCCCCGGCCCACGGCGGGTTGTGGTTTTGTCCATGTGTGTGACACCACCACCTGCACTGCTGTGCCGTCAGGGCTCCCGCTTACACTGCACTTACAGTCTCTCTTGTTCTTCACTTCCAAGTTATGATTTTCCTGTTCTCTCCCCATTTTGGAGAGCCCTTCCACACATTTCCTTTTCAGCCAGCCGAGCTGAATTCAGGGACCAATTAAACTATATAATACAGCCTTATTGTAATCAGAGCAAAATGAAGATGATCTGATGGGATAAATCGCTGCAGGTTAATAGCTTTTTTAAAATCAATCTCCCTTACAAAGGAAAGGGGTAAATGGCTTAGTGGATGAAGCCTTGGCCTCTCACCTCTGCGACCATAGTTCAAGTCTAAACTGTTCGGGTCCCCCGTTACAAGCTTTATTGAGCTGAGATCAGTCTCTAGTGGGCAGGCGTTTGCATTACAAGATTCATGCATGTAATTTTCCATGCAGGCAGGCACAGCACGTGAGGCTGATCCGGTCCAGCCCATGGTTTCCCGAAGCAGTCGGTCCCACAGAGCCGAGTTAGAGCCGCTCCGGGCAACCAGAGCAAGGTCCAGCCTAAGCTCCCGCCCTGCGCCCGTGCCCCCGCGTGACGGGAGACACTGGCTTTACAGCAGCCATACAGCCTCTATAGCCACCTATAGCCTTTTGTCAACAACAAATACAATGCTACCCACGTCACAAGGAGAGATGAGGGTTTTTTTTTCATAATAATTAACAGATTACTAGAGAGCTTTAATAATTGTAATTGATCATTTTTCATATCGAGTTCAGGCAAAGAAATAATTTATCTCAGCTGTTATTCAGAAGGAAGGCAAAATTCCGCGGAATAAAATAATTGAAGTGTCAATTAGGAAGTTTAAGCAAAAGTGGGGGAAATTAAAAAAAATCCCAACATTTCTAGCATAATTTATTAGCGTGTTAATCAAGTTTTAATCAGATATTAGTCTGATAATTTATGTATTCCCATCACTCATGCACATGAAATGATTATTAAATAAGCTTCTTTATGATTTAGTTTTAATAATACGTTTTAATAGACAAGCACACTGCATTTTGGGTAACAAAATGAGCAAGCCGCACTGTCTACTGAATAAACATAGCAGGCACACACGCAAAAAAGAGCTTTCAGATAAGGAAACTGTTGTAAGCACGGTTTTTATAAGCAAAGATATGTTCCCTTGGGACCCAACTAAAAGCAGAATTTCTTAATCTTATGGGGAAATTTATTTTCTAAGCCAAAACAATATGGGAAAAACCTGTTATCTGAATGTAGAAGGAAAGTGTTTTGGTTTACCTGTTTACCTGGCCTTTACAGCAAGATACATAGAGCATTGTGTGAAAGGATTCAGCTGCGTGTGTCTGTCTGGTGAATGTGTGTGCATAAGTCTACAATCAGAGACATAAATTGTGTATTTTAGTGCTAGTAACAACCCTGCATACGCTATTATTATGTAAATATAATTTGAAAAGCATATGCATGTTAAGACACAGGAAACGTGTACGCTAAGCTGTGCGTGCATTCACGATGCTGCGAGACTTGTCCCGGTGATTCCTAAAGATTATTGCCTGATATTAATTCAAAACACCTGCAGGTCCCTTTGTTTTGATCAAAGCACTTTTCCTCCCCCGAGCCTGATGGATGGCTCGGCAATTTGTGAGGGAATATGTGAAAGGTCACGAGTTAATTCGGCCTGGGGAACTTGCTCTTCCTCTTGCTTTTGCTCCGCACATGGGCGAAGGGAATGGCCGCGTCTCCCCGCGCGTGCGGAGGGCGCTTCCCTGTGTGCACTAAGTGCACGTGTCCCCGTCCCTGCTCGTGTTTATGTGTGTGTTTATGTGCCCGCGCATGCAGGCACACGCGGGAAGTCACCTTTAAGGCAGCTCCGCACCGCGCTTCTTTTTGTGCCACGCTGTCTATCGCCGTCTGAATCAAGGAGTATTATTATCCTTTTTTTTTTTTAAATTAAACTACCCACAAAACATGCATTTACTTTCAGCTATAGAAAATGCTAATAATGCTTTTAGAATGGTCTTTAAAAAGTCTAATTATATCATTTAAAAACCGAGAGACCAAAGGGCAAGCTAAATTCTCCTAACATAAATCAGACTTTTTTATTTCAATGACTTTAAAAACCTCAAATGCAGTAATTTTAATAGCAATGAAAGAATGAATAAGTCATAACTCCGCCTGATCACATAACTGTCTATAACTGTTATTAAATGCTCCAAAATAAGTGAACTCATTATGTTTCTGCACTGCTTTTAGCTAATCTAAGATTCTGCTCACTTAATCATGCAGAAAAGGCTTTAGCACAGTTTTAGACCCTCAGCAAGGTCACTTCAATGCCTTTTTTTCCTGCTCTGCGCTGATCATTTAAGAACAGCACTTTGACCCGAAACTGATGATCTCTCATACAAGCTCGAATGCTTAACCCCAGAAGGGCTCCGTTTCAGCCGTGCATTTGCACAGCCTATTGTCATATTTGCTGCCAACGGAGCCCTTTCAGGAGAGGAGGAAATGCCAATCAGAATTTGGAGATGGCTGTGCAAGATGAAAGGACATTTTATGATACCTTCAGTGAGCAAAGTAGCGATTTTTAAAACACATGATCCCGCTATGAACTCTTTAAAGAGTTCTAATTGGCTTTAAAGGTATGGCTGTTAAATGCTGTTTTTACTGTATGTTTCTGTCAGACAATATATAAATCTTACGTGCAGAATTTACTTAGCAATGTAATTCATTTAGGCATGATGAATGAAGCCCATCTAGTCAACTCTCGCATATGGTAGAACTGTGAACGCATCCAAAAGCTGGGGGATCTTTTATGGAATTACCGTCGTGCCTCCCTTTCTTCATGGTGTCTCTGCTGTAGAACAAAGTGCTTTTTAATGTCAGTAAAGTGTCTTCAGAAATCACTCGTAGGGGCCAAGTCCTGCACCACCGAAGCTAATGGAAAAACTCTTTTATTGATTCAGAGGCAGCAGGCCTGGGCTTTGAATCCCAAATGAAGGCTGTAATTTTGAAATGCTAGTGCACAGGCTGAACTTTACTCATCTGCTTTGTCCCATAGATATCAACAGGATGGCTTCACCCCGGCGAAGTTAGGGAGAGCTCAGTCCTGCGGGCACTAGTTTCCAGCTGCGCCCCTTCCTTTCCTCATCCGTAGGTCAGAGGGAGGCTCAGAGCAGCCGCAGCACAATACTCAGGGATCGGCTCTGTTGTACCGGCAGTCCTCATCTCTGTGCACCTCTGTTTTCTCCAATGCGAGGAACAAAGGATGATCTTTACAGCGACACAAGACTGTTTCAAAAACAGTCTGTTACTTTGCATTTCTTAATGATTGAGTGAGAGAATATTTGCATTTGGTGTGGATGAGAAATCACTCTTACTCACAAATTTTTCCTTCCTTTTCCTTTCCTTTTGGGGGCTTAGTGAGGCAAAACCAAGATTTGGTATTATTCTGTTTAATTATAAAGAAGGATGAAAGTAGAGGAAGAACGATCCAAGTGAGGACATTGCTCCAGCTCTAGTTGGCCAGTCTGCCTTTTTCCAGCTGCCCTGCAAAGCTCTGGGTATGTCCATGTGCTGTGAAGAGCCAAGCAATAGTCCCTCACACTTTCCTGTGAAATGAAATGATCTTCTCCTCCATAGAAATAAAATATCCTTTGCAACTGTATAATTTCTGGCCATTCAATGATGCCTGGGGTTAGAGTCATAAAATCCAGATTGTACCATTATGGTGCATCCCCAGAGACAGCGTTGGCGGGAAGAAACCATTTTGTCCCCCTGCAACGGGAGCAAATCATGAGGGTGTCAATAGTGAGGAGCTGGCACGTTCCATAGTGAGGAGCTGGTGTGTTCCATAGTGAGGAGCTGGTGCCTTCCA
>NW_020456087.1:1609499-1758463 GCF_003342845.1 Nothoprocta perdicaria | reverse complement strand
AGTGAGGAGCTGGTGTGTTCCATAGTGAGGAGCTGGTGAGTTCCATAGTGAGGAGCTGGCACGTTCGCTCCCCAGCCAGCTTGAGGGGTGGCCGTGACATGTAAAGCCGTGTCCTGCCGACCTCGGGCTGCACGGTGGCCACTGCCTTTGCGAAACACGTGAGCTTTTCACAGACCCCGGAATCATTAAGGTTGGAAGGGACCTCTAGAGATCATCTAGTCCAGCCCCCCTGCTCCTGCAGGGACACCCAGAGCACGTGGAAAATTTGGGTATGTGAGTAGCCTGTTTCACGAGGGCTGCCGCGGCTCCCCTGGGCCCCGCTCTGCTCGTGTCTGCCTGGGTGTTCAGAGTAGGCGCGCAGCGTTAAACCAGAAATTCAGCAAGCCAGGGACTATTAAATATTTGTACCTAAGCACAACTGGGCCCTGGCCCACGGGCACTACTGCAATGCACTTAATGTAAAGGCAGTGTGGTAATTTCTAATGACATATCCTGGCTCTGGATGTTCGTGAAACACTTGGAGATCCTAAGGTGAGAAATACTTCAGGAGTACAGAGTGTTACATTAAAACTGGAATACATATTTCTTCTCAAAACCCTTACTTGGGCTCATGATAACGACTATTGTCAAATTTCTGGGAAGAGCAACAAAAAAATTACATTCTGACTGTTACCCAATGGAGAAGCACGTTTAGGATGAAAATAATAAATAGCAGAGCAATCCTTCGGTTGGACATTGGAGAAAATAATAATGCTATATTTTAATATTGTTTGCTTGAGGACAATTAATATTTAATTAAAATGTAAATTTTGGTTCTTGTTGTTTAGACAAATGATTGAGACTTGAATCAGAGCTCCTTTTCTCATTTCAGATAAGAAAATGTACAAATACAGGTTTGAAGGAGACAAGCTCGAATATGCCTCAAGAATAGGAAGGAATTTACCCAGTTCCCCCTGGAGAAGTGTTGTAGTCAGAATCACATTTTTATGTGTCTCTTCTCATATCCATTCAGGAACTTCAGAAAAAGTAGCTGCTGAGTTGCATAAGCGCAGATTTGTAGGACCCTTTAGAATTGTTCCTCCCTGTCCTGAATTCTGTCTGTAAAATCAGGCCACTGAAGCACTTAAACAAGTCAGATTCATACTACCTTGTTCTAAGCAGGATAAATTAATGTGACACCGAGGCAGTGCCACTGGGCAGTGCCACAGAATCACTGCTGCAAGGAGAATCTCTTCTCCTCTCCTAGGTCCGTGCTCTCACCCACGCAGGCTGGCTCTTGCCTCGGAAAAAACAAACCCCAGTTGCTTACCAGCAAGAAAAGTCAAATCTGACCAAATAAAGAAAAACCAATATAACTACTAGAATGGCAAATAATGAGATTTTCTACAGACAAGCACAAGGCAAAATCCCATTCTAAGCAGCTCTGGGTGCAGACGGTATCTATCTCCATGCAGATCACAACTGCATAAATATCATCCACTTTCTTAATTCACCAAATGCTAAATTCTGCTGACTTTGGGTGGGTGGGTGGGTGTGGGTGTCATTGGGTGCAGGAGGAGGAGATTGTCACATTCTGCCTTCATGTTTTGCTGCTTGAGTCCATCTGAGATTTAGGAAATATTTTAGAGTCAACACAGGAGCCGTTTTACAAGCAAAATTACTAGATTCAGATGTCTATGATATAGGAGGACATCACGTTATTTATGCATATTTAGATAAGTGCTGTGTATTAGCAATCATGTTTATAACCTTCAGTGTTTAGCACATTTTAGCATGAGTTATTATATGTATAAAATACTGTGAGGTTATGTTAGAATATTTTATAAATATTTCCCCTTCGTAAACAAGTTTGCAAGTACCCGGGTTGAATAGTTAATCAATGCAGGGATGTGAGGCACGAATCTCTGCTCACTGGGGTCTGCAGAGTTTCCTAGTGGCTTTGTAAGGAAGGAGGCCTGACTCCGAAGCAGTAAATGGTAGGTACTACACACAGCACAGTAATGCTTTCTTTTTTTTTTTCTTTTTTTTTTCTATTTTTGAAGACTTGACTAGCTGTAAAACTGAAGCTGAGTTTCAGAACTGAGTTCATGAAAACATCATGAAGTAAAAATGTCCAACCATGCAAAATCCTTGCTGTGTTACAACCTGACTTGTAACTTTTTCCTGCTCATTTCATTCCTAGCACTGGAGCAGCCGAACTGAACAGATTGCTGGTAGTAGTTTGGGACATGGGCTATAAAGGGCTTTTAGCTGGTTTTTCCAAATCCATTTTTCAGCAGCATGGCTGAACATTTGAACCTAAATGTTGTTCATACTCTACTGGAGCATCCAGAGTTACAGTTTGAAGGCTTGATTGGAAACAGTCAGTCTTAGTGAGGATGCAAATCTGTGACAAGTTTAATTTGTATAAAACACATTAGTTTCACATTTGCCAGCAACATAGAAGACAGGCATCAGTGTTTGTAAATATTTCAAGTGAGTGAGGACACATTTATAAGTGAATTTTTTCTGATTTATGGGTTTTCCATGGGAATCACTAACACAGGATTAAACGGACATTTTTACTGTCTTTCATGTTTTGTTTTCAGATAACACTGAAAATGTGGCTCAGGAACTCTAATCCCAGCATGAGAAGGTAGAAATAGTTTCGAGCCCTGAGGAAGCAACAGAATTAAATTATTGTTCACGTTTGTAATTTTATATAATGCAATGCAGTGTTTTACTGTTACTGCAGTAGAAGTCGTTTGGCTCTCCTCCTCCTAGCTGTATATGGCTGTTAAGTTCCCGAGGAGCCCACCTGAAAAGGGCAGGGAGCTGAGGTGAGGTGAGAATGGGCAAGGGTGCCCAGAGCTCTAGCTATTGACTGGATCTGCAGGCAAGAGGAGCTCTGCCTAAGGAACAGGCAAAGGTGGATGGAAAAACAGAAGCAGGAGAAGTAGAACAGAGTAGGTAGATCTGGCTTCCTTTGCAAGGCCATGAACACCATGTAAAATCTGTACAGTGCATAGTGTAAATGTATTTGAGAAGCCAGTCACATGAACGAGACAAGATGAAAGGCTCCTGCTATTAGCTGGAAGGTCACTGGATGCAGGTTCTTTTGGCTTCAGTCAAGGGGAGTTAGGTTTTTAGAGGAATTTGGAAGGAGAAGATATTAATCTTTGTGCTTTCAATTAAAAAATTAAGAGTATCTATAAAAGCAAATAAAAAGTGTGTGTCCTGGTGGACAGCAACTTTTTGTTAACTTATTACTAATTAAGCTAATTTGATCTTGACCTTGGATTAATCAATTAGCCTTCGTGTCTTTAGTGCCTATATTTCTATCTAAGTAAAGCAGAAGCACACTAGTGTCTACTGAAGGAGCATTACATTTTACTTTGTCAGAGAGCGGGAAATATTTTTTCCAAATCCGGAGAACAGGAGAAATGCTTTTAGCCCCGTGACTCTTCTCAAACATCTGCCTATACATTCGCCTCCTTCATGGGGATCTCAATCTCCGCCTTTTCACATGGGCTATTCCTCAGCAGGGAGCTCTTCTCCAGTAGGGCTTGGTCTCCTTTCAATAACAGCCCGCTCTGAGATGAGATTCCTGTCTCTCCTTATCCTGTCAGGAGTCAAGAGTCAAAGGATTAGGAAGTTCCCTTTTAGCCAAGATGCCCTGGTACTTAGAATCAAGTCTGCATTGTCCAGACAATAGAAACTGCTAAAAAGTTGGCTTAGCATCACCCAAAGATCGCTTTTGGACTGAAGGTGTATCTAAGTAGACTTACCTCTGGGCTTCTGTGTTACCCTGCTGCCCAGCTGACACTATAAGCAGCGTAGCTGAGATGATCTTATATCATATTTGTGTTTTCCATGCTCAGCACATGGCTTTTCCTATTCTAATATTAAATGCTATTTACGCTTCTGCTTCTGCTCCTGTGGGAGAAAATGTAAGTTAATTCTACCCTTCAAGCAACAAATAGTTCTTTCATAGTGATGGGACTTGTAGCCCTGCGAGGCAGAGGAGAAATATTTAGATAGCGTAGAGATGGGAGAGGATTTTTCCCCTACACTTGTTAAAAAGAAAGGAAGTAGACTGAGCTTTTCTGCTCCTCAAGTCAGTCCTAAATACCATCAACACATTTGGCTAATCTTAGTAGACATAAGGAAAAAAAAAAAAGAATGATTAATCCAAGCTTTCTTCAGAAGATGGTGTGAAATCCCTAACTTTCTAGTGTTTGGAGTCAGTATTAAAGAAAAGGGAGGTTAAAGAGTTTTCTGTGTTTAATTTCAAAGCACATTGCATTTTCTAGCTTCTTGTCATTTACATTTCTGTATTTGGATAAAGCAAAAGTTATTCAATACTTACTTGCTACCACAAGACTATGGAGAAACCAAAAATCAGTTCTAGTTTAATTTATTTACTTTAGTTCTTGTGATAAAACTACTTATTTGGATCCAGAACAGCCAGGCTCACAATTTCCTGTCTCCTTAGAACTAGCAACCCATCTGTGTCCGTGTCAAGAAAGGCCATGCTGGTTATCGCTGCAAGTTAAACGATGAGTTTGTTTTACAATAGACTAATTGTAGATTTTAAACCAGGGCTTTTTTGTTTGTTTTGTTTGGTTTTGTTTTAATATAATTGTGAGAGGAAAGTGACCATCAGGACCAAGGATGCCAGCTCAAGAAATAGTGTTTTGAGGTGAACTGTGCTTTCCAAGGAAAAAGAATACCACAAAATTCCCCTTCTTTCTTCTTAACAGACTTTAGAAGGAAATTTTGTTTGCCAGAGGTATGCGACAAAAATCATCCACAGGGTTTTTGGTATTTCAATTGGTAAAAACAGTATTTTTTTTTTTGCTATCCACCTGTGTTATGTATCCTCTAAATCCTCACTTTTAGAAACTATGTGGAATGCAAAACTCTCTCTTTTTCTTCCCTTCCCCAGCCTTTCCCTTAAGGAGGAGAGAGGTTAGCAGGGGGACAAGTGTCCCCTGCTTGTTAAATTGCTGCTAGGCTTGGCTGGCCTCTCAAACGTAATATCTTAATGTACATATGTTTTTAAACAATGACCTGCCTATCTTAATAATATCACTACCTCCATTTCTTCTTAGGAATATATAGCTACCAAATATTAAAGTAATAGAAAATGGAATTAAAAGCAAGGTGTCAGGAGCACAATTCTTTTTAGCTTAGGGATATCTTGTTTTTGTCGTGCTTTCCCCTTCTCCCTCCCCTCCCCAAAGCAGCCCAATTGTCCCGTCTGTTTGAGAGCGGTATAAATAGTCCCTTTGTGAGAGACAAATGATGTGTTTGTTAATTTTGAAACTTCCCAGGAATTAAGTGATTCATGGGTGCACATGCGCATCTGCTATGAAGATCGGTCAGTCTTCTCCTATGAAATATACCCTAGTTGGCTGCAGCGCTTAATCATTGTTCCTGTTTTCCAAGAATATCAATAAAATGTGTCAGAACGTTTAAATAAAAACACTCAGAACCAAATCATCACCGGAATTGCACTTAAAAAGGTGACAAATTGTGCTGGTCATAGTAACAATCTACTCTAACTGGATGGCAGTGGCTAGCAAACTGGAGCATTGACAAACACCCTGGATTCTTGAACATCCAAACTCTTTCCAGCTGCCACAGCAAATCTGAACCAGATCTTCCCACTGCTGTCAGACCCCAAACCGAGAGCATCTGCCAGGACCTATGGGTGATACATGCCTGTTTTTTCAGTGTAGCTGATAGAGTAGAAAAGGAAAGTCTGCAGAATGGTAGAGGTGCTTTGCCAAGCCTGGTGCCATGGGAGGCTTCAGGGGCAAGCTGAACGTCAGAAAAGGGGAAAACTCCAAGAGTGAGTGGTGTGCATGTTCCTCTTGAGACATACAATTATGTAATAGGCATCAGTGATGAGTAACAGCTTGTTTTTTTTTCATGTAGTAGATGTAATGTAGTAAAAAGATTTCAAATATTTTGTTCTGAACCACCAGCTTCACCTCCACTGCTTCACATTGAATGCAGCCATTTTGCTTAGGCAGCGTTTTACCCCTACTTCAAATAGTCATTACACAAGCTTAAAGAATAACATCTAAATTAGATCCACCACTACATTTTACAGTCCCAAGACTGGAATAGTATATCCACATGTATGAATAGCTGGGAAGTTTTCCCATAATTGTGTGGGGTCTTGATAAACTCCCCATTTTTGACCAAAATAAATTTATGCCTTCATTAATCTTGCACACGCGCCAACAGTTTTGCTACTTTTGACACATATCAGCAGAATCTTTTGCTTTTGGCAAACTATCATTTAATGAAACATCGCGAAACGTACTGTAACATTCATCTAAATGAATCTCTCATGCCTAAATGGGTAATATTGAAACACAAATATTTTTGTGTTTGGGAGAGTTTCCCTTGAGACAAGCATCCATAAAATGGAAGCTGTGTGAGTAATGAGTGACAGTTTCTTAAAGGTTAATATTTTCTTTAATCTATTTCCATAACAGGAGAAGAGAAGAAAATACTGTGCTAAGCATAAGGTGTGCTTTTGGGATTAGAGAAACAATCTCTGCTAGTATGTATATCTCAGACCATTGGGAACAATACACACATCACAAACACATTTTTATTTTATTTAATCAAATATAGAAGTGTCTTAAATATTTTTTATGTTATTAAAAGGATTGAGGATTCCTTAGATTTTCTCTCTCTTTTTTTTTTCCTCTTTTTTTAAATAAAAGTAAAACTGCCCTTAATGCTGGGCTAGACTCTGTGATTGTCATGTAAGGTAATGAAACCATTAAATGCACAGTATTAAGAAGAGACGAGATGCAATTAGCCAAGAAATTACTCTGATCTCGGTGACATTTTCAAAAAATCATAATACAATATACATTGCAGGACATGATTGACAGTCTAATCCAGTTTTGATGGAACATAGTCCACATACTGAGAGTAAAGCAGTACATGGCCAGATAAAGCTCACAGCTGTGAATCCCTGATATGTCCTTACAGTCTTGTCACCCAGGAAATTCCTCAGGTTTAAAAGATGATGAAAGTATCGACCATTAATGACAGGATCATCTCCTACCCCGAAATAAAATGTACTAATCCCTTTTGCTAGGTCTATGAATTCCTAATATAAATTATATAAACTGTAGTAATTCATCTCTGTTAGCACAGTTGTGTTTGGAAATTGTACAGCAGTCTTTGCCCTATTTGAAATGCTAGATGAAAGCAAGACATGTTCGTTTAAGCTGCAGCATAAAGTAATTTAACACAGGGGACAGAATAACTTCTGGATAATGAGCACTAGATATGTAAAAGAAGGAAGTTCTGAAGTTCTAAAGTGGCCTGATGGATTTATGCCTGATCTTAGAAAGAGGCCAAAAATGTAAATATAGGAAGTATGGTTAAATGCAGGTGCTTTGTTAGACATTCGTAAGATGATTTAATGATGGAGCCATATAGAATACATGCTCCGACTTCAAAGAGACACACAATGGTCATTCATGTCTTACAAATAATTTGGACGGTAACCCATCCATCATTCTAAAATACAGCAATGTGGATCATACTGGATTATGCAGCAAGAAATAATAACAGTTAAAAATGAATTTGAAGTGACATTAGAAACACATTTTAAATTCTGTAATCCATTTTTGATAATACATAGGCTGCACATATCTATCAAGCTGGACTTGCAGCCTTGTACTCATCTGTCTGACACCTGCAGCCCTCTACACATCAGCAGTCATGGGTGAAGTCTGTTGGCCTTCGGAGGGACACCCACTGCGTCTGCAGACAATGCAAAGGGGATCACAAACAGGTTGCACACAACTAATGACAATACAAAACACACAAGGTTGTTAAAAGTAGTATCTGGGAGATACAAAATACACGCACTCGGTAAAATATATGTATGTTCCAGCTGTATGTATTTTGTTGGTACGTAGCAGTATATACTAGTTGTGACAGCAGATATAGCACAGAGAGAGAATACTTCTAAGACCTAGTATTTACATTTTCAAAAACTGTATATTTGTGAAGGACTCTGTGTTTGACACCACTGCCATATTCTGAATCGGGTCCGCAGAAGTCTCCAGCGGAAGTCGTGGTGCTCCCCAGGCCCACGGAGCAAAGCCCGATGTTACGCAGCGCCCTGCGCACACGCTCGGAAGCAGAACAAGGGAGAGCCGATTCTTTCATGTCTGACTAGCGCTGCTTTTGCCAGTTATGCTCAGAATCACTGGAGTAAGATCAAAAGCTATCAGTATACATAAGTTCCCCCAACTTGTGGGATTAAAGATATCCCACAGGTATGATAGGCTACGACTGAGGCAAACCCCTCAAACTTCAGCAGGCTCCAGCAAAGCTCGGAAGATGAGCCAAAGCACAACGGAGCGGATGTCACTCTGCAGCCACCTCAAAGAGGCAAAAAAAATTAAAAAAAAAAAGCAGCAAGAGGTCTGTTTTGTATGAGACAATGTTCAAATATGGATTCAATAGCTGATGTCAGAGCAAAAAGGAAGTTGACTTTGAACATCTACCCCAGAATGCAAGGAGGTGAACAAAGCATCATGCCACTTGATGACTCAGATGTAAAGAAATACTACATTGCCATCATGAGGACTTGATTTATCCATTATGGGTGGCACTAGAGATTAATCCAGCTGGTTAACTTTTGTAGTTTGCAAGCACCATATATCTGTACATATCAAAATACTATGGAGATATTTTTCGTGATCTGATCCAACAAGGTATTGAGCATTTGCAAATACCGCTGACTTAAGTCAGAATTAGAAAAGCCCACGATGCAGCATTTCGTGACAAGATCTTATTGCAGTGCTGCACACGGCAGTTGAAATTACTACCATAACTAACAAATTGCAGTGCTGATAAGGAAATTTGAGAAAAAGAAGGTTTCATAAATTAACAGCTTGAATCTGGCAACGCAAGAAGCACCTTCATTTTCAGTAAATTTGATAGGAATTGAGGGCTCTCAGTGACTCTCAAAAGGAGCCTTGCACCCTGCAGCACCAGATCCTGAGCCAGAAACATTGTAAGAAGTTAGAAAAATTTATTATAAAGCAGGGCTGCTTCTACTGCTGTACAATGTCTTTCATAAGCCTTCTATGAATTATTTCTTAAAACTCAGTGATGCCTCCTCAGGGAAGATTTTTCCATTCCTGTTCTCAGTCAGATACTGTTCAATCTTTACTCACTGTTATAAATTAGCTTTGAGTGTATCTTGCCTACACAGTTGCATGTCAGTAGGTTCTGTTTCTCCTTTTTTTAATGAACTAAAATTGAAGTATATTTCATTCAAAATCAGGGAAGCAAAAGAGCCCCTCTTTGTCAAGGGCTATTTTGTTCTTACAGCAAGAGTTCTCCCAAGTAGAGAGGCAGGGGAACAAGAAGATTGGTTTGTGGGTTTGCACAATGAGCATTTTTATAGTCAACAACAGCACAGTTGCATTCCTTGTAAGTGTGTCTTTATTTGAGGTAACTGAACATTATTGGCCCAAAGTGTTTGAAATTGTTTTTGATTATCTGTGCTCTAATCTGTAGATGAACAGATACTCAGAACTGCCTTTTCCTCCTCCCATGTGCACAATATGATCATGGGTTTTATTTTTATTATTACTTAGGGAATATAATAAAAGAAGATGGCTTCAATTTTAACTGTTTTGAAAGTAAACAAATATGTTGAGCTTTTCAAAAATAACAGATACATTGACATTTTTGGATTTCTTCCTGGCTTTCAGTACTTTGCCATTTATATTCAATTTTTAGGCAATCATCAGCTTCAATTTTGGCATATCAATTTATTAGAGAACTCTGATTTCTTCGAGGAAAATCAAAATTGATGATGCCAAGAGGCTTAACATGAGCAGCATAATCCAGATGCTGTTACTTTGCTTGTGAATTAGGACAGAGAAGGTTGCTAATGAAAGGAAAATCAGGACCTTACTAGGTAATGTTCTAACTATTCAAATTTTGCTCTTTTTGTTATTCTTCAAGTTACCTTCGATTTTTAATACATATCAAATTGTACATCTAAAATCCAGTCCTATTTTTTTAACTGTCACAGTGTGCACTGATGGTTAAGTGATCACTTTAAATAATGAGATATTATTTTGCTTGCTTAGTTCCAGCATCAACTGTCTAGATATCTTTTTAAAATTTTCTTCCTTTAAAAGATGAATAGTGCCATGACCTGTCCTTACTTTTGCAGCAAAATCACAATAACGAAGCAATCATTTGTTAATATTTTTTAAAAGATCTAAATATCCAGCATCACAAGTCATTTTATGAGGAAGATAATAGCTGCTGAGATGTGGAATAATTGAACTTGCTCGAAGGTTCAGTGTACTTCCCATAAAAGGAGAAATGCTCCCTGTGTTTCATTCAGAAGGCACTGCACAATGTTTCTGCTTTACACAAGCCCCTAAGTAGCAACTACAAATATTATTCATTATTGTACTTAGGAAAAAAAAAAAAAAAAAGGGAAAAAGAGGCCCTGAGGTTAATGTATGCTGAACTGCCAGGGATAGCAGATCTATTGCTACGCAAACTTGTTGATGTTACATTCGGGAAGGGAGAAAAACTAGCGATGGTTTCTAGTCAACACTAGCTACTAATAGTTCACACTTCTATAGTGCTTTGCATTTTCAGAGCTCAGAGTAATCGTAGGAAACGCATCAGACAAATCTGAAAGGAATAAATCACTCGCAGTCTGAAAGGAGTCTGTGTGTTTGCACAATTAAAAGAAGGCAGTGGAAGACCTGAGTGCTGTTCCTCGAGAATCTCCGTGTATTGCGAAAACCTTTTTCACTTAAAGGAAATGTTAAATATTTTTCAAAATTTGCGATTGCTTTCTGACAGGTTGGTTATAGCTAATTAATTACTTTCATTTTCCCTAAGTTGTATACGTGCAGATGAATAGTGCCTGATAACAAGGCGAGGCTGCGTGAGGAAGACCTTTGATGGTCTATACAGCGCGCTGCCTCATTACAGAACTAGCGATCTGCAGGAAGCCTGACATTGAAAGGTACCACACGTCCCATAACGCCCTCCCTTAACTGTGATGATTGTAGCTTCTTCCTAAAAGTGATGATTAGGAGAGAGAAAAGCAAAACTGAATGCTGTATGAATATTTCATGTAAATGTAAGCAGGCACTTACTGGACGTAGCCCTTGATTGATGCTAGAGTGCCTCTAAATGCCTTGACATTGAAGGGTTTAGACTCCCCTTTCTGAAATGACTGCTTCAAGAGCTGCAGTTAATAGTGGAATATAGCTGTATTTAGCTGAAGAGCTCTTTATTACTGGCTGATATTAAACAAGACCGTGGGCCTTAGGTTTGAGTAAGTGAATCTAGATAAAAGAGGGGGTTTCTAAAGAAGATAAGATAGTTCAGCTTCCTTTTGCTTATTCCCTTTCCCTCTCTAGCTCTGCTGTTTGTCTCGCTTCTGAGCTCCTTCCTATGCTGAGGTGAATCAACAAGAGCTCTCAGCCCCAAATTGTTTTATTGTGTTGGTGTTCTGAAAAAAAAAGCAGGAAAGTAAATATTTTTAAAAGGAGGCAAATGTTTAAAACGGATACTAAAATTAATATAATCATGCAGAGAGCAAAAAATATATCTTTCATATCTTTCCCAATAACAATTTCAGACTCGTACTGAAACACTGATCAGAGAGGGGAAAAGAAATGTGTTCTTTCAAGGATTGATTTTTTTTTTTTGTTTTTGTAGCAGTACCAGTACTTCTATACATATGCTAAATAAGAACCTGATTCCCTCAAACTCCATTTGAGCTGAGCTCTGGAAAAGAGAGTGGCCTTTAATGCGCAGCTTTAACTGGAACGGTAATGCAGGCAAGTCATTTAGAAGCTGAAATCAGCAATACGACGGAATCATCTTTCAAAATCAGTCACACGAAGGAATGATCTTTCCAAAGTCGACACTGAAATGTTTCATAGTGTGAATGAGGTGATAGCTGTAATAGGTGTTTTCCTCATCTTATTAAAAGACAAATTACCCTCACTTCAAAAAAATTCAGCAGGCACTTCCATCAGGATTGAGGACTGCTCTTTCCGAATGTTTTATTTTGTAAGCATGACATTACAAAGGCCATATACCGAGCTCTGTTCCATGTAGGCAGAAATCTGATATGGTAGTGAGGGAAGGGGAATGGTTCCACACTTAAATCAGAAGTGGGTAGAACGTATTCATGTGCAAAGTGTGTTTGGCATTGTCTGTACCCACTGGAATATATTATTCTTACTTGAAATACTTCAATAAGACTCCATATCAACTATTAACTTTTATTAATCAGAAGACTGAAAACAGAATACAGAGGGTGAAAAGCTCAAAAAAGAAGAGTTATACTTACCAGAGAAGAAGGGAGGCTAGAATGAGTATGAACCACCCCCTCTGCCATTTGTGAGGGGTTTGGTAAGGGACAGTCCCGTGTCTGTGAAGGAACAGCAGCTTTGGATCCCCACGGGGTGCCTCTGAGCTCATAGCACTGGGCATCACAAGGGCACGTGAAGATGCCGTTTTGCTTTATTCCGTTCACCTCCATCCATTACAGTTCCTAAGGCAGCAGTGGGAACAGCTTTTCCTTCCCCACGGAGACACAGGGGATAGAACAGGGTTTTGCCAGGCAGCCGCAGGCCGTGCTGTAAAGCCCAGCTCTGCTGCAGCAGATGATTCTGGAGGCTGCAGGAGCTGAGACACTTCAGCTGCACATCGGTGCAACCAAAGCCCGGGCAAGTTGTCCGTGGGATTTTTCAAGCAAATTGAAGACAGGAGAAAAAAAGTGGCTTATTTTTTTATCATTACAGCATCTCTTCTTCTTCAGTCCAGACTCTTGTGCTCTGAGTGTAAGTTTTTTAGTCTGATTTCCACCAGGTTAAAAAAGAAATCGAAAAAAAAAAAAAAAAAAGAAATCAAAAAAAAAAAAACGAAGGAAAAAGAAAAATGTATTTTAAGTCGTTCCTTACTTGTGTCATTCTGGATCAAAAAGTAAGTGAAATGTTTAAGGATGCTTCCAAAGAAGGTAAGGGTGTTGCACCTGAACGCTTGGCAGTTATAGGATAATTGGCTTCATGTAATCAGAGGTTTTTCTAATTGTGGCTGCTGCGTTCTCTATCATGTATGTCAGATCTAGGTATGCTTTCTTGTGAAATAAATGGCCCTCATTCTGCTTCCTGCTGAAGTCAGCAGGGCGTTTGGCACTGACTGTAGCAGGGGCTGGATTAGGCCTAGTGTATTTTCCAGCTTCACATATATTTGTTTTTCACTTTAAAAGTTGATACATCACATAAAGTGTAATGTGAAGAGAAGCGAATGGTAACTGTAAGGGAAAATTATAGGAGCTGCCACTGCAACGTGGTTTCATTTTTTCCAATAATACATTAGAATTGCCGCTAACTCCGTGCGAGCTAATAAGGTCCCGAGCAGTTTCCAGCTGTGAACAGTCCTTATGTGCTCACTCATGCCCACAATTGATTTTGCCTGTTACTGAGCTGTCCTCCTATTTTAAGCTCTCCAAGCCTGTGTGCACCCCTGTGCTCATAGAGCAGTTTCATGCAGCTGTGAGGCCAAGGCTGGGGCACAGGGAGAGCCGGGTCACCGGCTGAGCCAGCAGAACCAGGGGGACTAAAGCCCTGGCTGTCCTGAAGGTGGAATCCAGAGCGCTGGCATTAGGCACCAGACACAGAGAAACAGGCCCAGGAATGCAAAGCTGGGCGCAGATGCATGAAGCAAAGAGCAAGTACGGAGGATTGGATGCTTTTGTTATTAAAATTAATAACAGAATTAATATTAACATTTTGTAGTCGGTCATGCGTCTGAATTTAATACCTGGAAACTCAGACAGGCACCTTTATATGCTGAAGCTGCTGCTTTGAATACCTACGGATGCGAAGCCACTCCACTACCTGCTGGAACTACAGTACGTGGTAATTCAGGCAAGAGCAGTAGAATTTTGATGCCACAGTTAGATATTTATGAAAAGAGATGCACTGAATTTTATCTCAGTATTATAGATCAATTTTCAGGACAGAGTTCCTAACAGTGTATTCATAGGCTGGATACAAAACCAATTTTATCTGCTTCAGTGATGTGTGAGCTGTATAAGGAAAGACATCTCTTTACTCTCTGATAGCTTATCTTCCCTGGTGACCATTTATGCGTGCTCTTGTAAATATACATATTTTACAGAAAAAGCTCTTTAAACTATCCTTTGAGATGACCTTGAAGCAGGAGCATTTGAATCTTCCAGGAAATTAACAGCAAGGTCTGTTCTGGTGATGATTGGTGGGGTGGGAAGTGCCACTCAAAGCAGAAGAAATCATCAGCGTAGCAAGCTATTTAGCAGCACAGGCCTAGTACAAAGTCAGCTTTTTACAAGTTGATATACAAAGAGAAAATAATTCCCAGCCTTCCAACCTTGGAAAATTCCTTAGCATCTAAGAAATCTTGAAAAAAAATAAGTTTTTCAATGTGAGGCTCCTACTAGAACAGTATTAAAGGAGGATAACTGGAAAAACGTCATAACTAGGTTTGTTTGTCCTGCTGGGTGCATGAACACAGAGTAAACTTAATTGACACGAATGGAGAAAATAGAGGAGCTTTTCTAGGTAATATATTGAAAGATTAAAAACTCTTAACAGGGTAAAATATGATATTTTTTACTATAGTTTCTTAGCATAGATTAGAGTGTGGTTTATTGCTTTTGTTGCCATTTCTCTTGTCTTCTTTCTACAATCTTTTCCTGCTTTTCCACCAATCCAGGCTTCTTCAAAGCCTTGGAAGTCCATCTATTGTAAGTGTATCCATACAGAGGGAATATCGATATCACCTCACCTACATACCAGACCTGTCCAAATGGTCCGTCTTTAACAGTGCATAAACATGCTCACTGCATGCCCAAATTCCCTCGCACAGATGCATACACTACACTGTACAAATCCTCTCCTCTATAAATGTCTAAACACAAGCGCTTCAGTCCCTGACAACACGCGCGCTTTCCACGTGCACGTGCACATTTCTTAGAACACATATTCCTGTATTCCTCGCCAGCCCACATCAAATGCCTCTATTTGCTTCTTCTCATGCTGTCTCTTCAAAGATGCCTACAAAAATTCTCTCATCACGTTATGCCTATAGCCTGTACTATACATAGCTATATACTCATCTCGATACACAAGCACACACGGTCCTCGTAGCATCCATCATGTACATATGCAATCTTGTGTAGTAGCAGCTTGGTTAACCATCAACTGGTGGTAAAATTTTACTTGTAAAACTCTGAAGCACACCTCTACCCCTGTGATATAGCACGTTACATGGTTTTACGTTTCTGACATCTCCCACACTAACTAATGAACAATTTAGCAGGTGCTCAGAAAAGAAACAAGCAGAGCTGGTGACATGGTGATAACTGTTGCTGTTGCAAATTTTGTTCAATAATACAGTTTTATTGTGCTTTTTACTAATTCCTAGCATTAATTAACATAGTAGGAATCAAAGATAAGAAGTACTGATTGAGAGTACCAGTGCAGAGTATTGACCAGTGACTTTGGAACAGATTTCCAGAAAGGAGTGGAGAAATATTGCTCAGAGCTGCAGACTAGGGCAGAAGCCAAGAATAACACGAAAGGCACAAGTATGTTAGCAACAAGCAGACACACAAGGAAAAGGTCCTCAACTGAATAGGGCTGACAAGTGAGCTATAAATGACACAGTAATGGATATTCAGTGCCTTCTCTGCCTTGATCTTCATGGATAAAGTTAGCCCACAAATCTGTCTGCCAAAGAAGCAATCACAAAGCTGACAGTGACCCCCTGATTGCACAAGAGGGTCCAGTTAGGAGCCATCAATGCATTTGGGACCTACACAAGTTTACGGGACCTGACGTGATGCTTCTGAGAGTGCTAGGAGAGTTGGGTGGTGTCATTGCAAAGTTGTGTCTTTCATCTTTGAAAGGCAATGGGGATTAGGGAAAGTTCTGGATGACTGAAAGAGGGCAAATAGGACACCAATCTGCAAAAGGCAAAAGAGAAGACGGGAAAATATAGGTTGTAACCTTCCCTTCAGTCCCTGGGAAAACCATGACACAGGGCCTCAAGAAGGTTGTTTCCAGGAAACTGAAAGACAAGCAGGTGATTGGGAAGAGCCATGGATTTATCAATGGTAAATCATGCTTGTCTAACCTGATTACCTTCTGTGATGAAGCAGCTTGCTCAGTGGATGAGAGAAGAGCTGTGTCTGTTCTCTGCCTTCATTTTAGCAAGGTGTTTGACACAGTCTCCCGTAATTAATTTAGGAAATTGCACTATAAAATGTGTCCTACTTTATAAGGACCTCATGTAGCGGTCAAGAAAGAAGGGCCGTGCCGATGTAGGAGTAATCCATGTAGGAAGAAGACAGTAAAATATATGGATTTGACTCAGATATGCCATCAGTGACATATTACGTATGCATAAATAATTTGATACAAAGTGCATATGATTTGTACTGAAATGCTGTGCTTTTTCATGTTGTCCATGCATATACGAAGTACAAACTGCAGTAGTCAGCAAAAAAAAAGGTTCTGGTGAAGAATAATAAAATATTTTTAAATAATAACATATTTTTGTAGTTATTCTAGTTTGCTTTTATCAAGAGAACAGGCTATTAATCTCCTGATAGTATTTTACTACTTAATGAAAAGAAACCACCAAGTGTTTAATCTAGAGCTGATAGGAGTCCATCAAATGTAATTATTCTTTGGCTGGGAAGACTTCTTGTGTCCAGTAGATGGAAGTAACAACAATCTCATAATACTCAATAATGCAGTCATCTGAGAAGTAGGGACTCGGGTGCAAGGTTTTGTGCCAAATCAGTCAGAGCAAAGAGTTCTACTTGTGTGTGCTACCGTCAATTACATTTACAGTTGTCTACCTCAAGAATAGCAAGATTCTCATTGTAGCTGTAACTAAAATACTCACATGAAAATTAATGATATCTCTACTTATGGGACAGGCAAACAACAACCCTAATGTGAAAAGTGACGCAAAGGGACAAGGAGTTTAGCCTGTGATGTTTGTGCTGCAGCTACCTCTTAGTCAGTTACAAATATTCATTTTTAGTGATTATACTTCTGCTTTCCAAAATATCTATTAAACGGCTCTTCCTCAGTCTTGTGCCATTCACATCCCTGTTTCTGTGGACTCCTGAAATGCAATCCTCACCTTGTCTGTATTGGTAAAATTTGCTGACCTTCAGTGAAGAAAGGATTTCTGCTCCATCAGTTTCAACAGTCATAAACTGGCTTTCAAGAACAGTTTTGATACTGATCTCAGATTGATTTTATATTGGGTAAAATATGAGCAGTAAAATTTGGATCAATCAACCTAAATAACTTAAGCATTAAACTTGGAAATTAAACCTAAACAAAGGTGAAATAATTAAATTGACATACCTTACAAACAAAACAATATTGCTTTTTGACATCTCCATTTTCAGGTGGATATTTGTCATCAAATGATGACCTCCATCATTTGATCCCATCATAGTCTGCATCATGGTTCCTTCAACAAATATTCAGACATAGAGGCAGACCTGGCTTTGTTCATTCATTAACAATTGCATGGATTATCATAGACCAGCTGATCATTGCTCTGTCATATGGAAATTTTATTTTAATCCAGTGGTACCATATTGCTAACGACTGAAACATGTACCCACAGCATCTTTCCTAACAGCAGAGAAAAGCCATAGAATGGCTTTTAATTAGCCATTAGAAGAAAAGCGAATTATGTAGAACTCAAAATGCATCGTTCAAGCCCTGTGCTGGCCAAGCTATATGTGAGGTTTATGCAGCTAACTGGACATGAGGGACTCACGGCTGTGCTCAAAAATGTACTAACCGTTTCATACAGAAATGTGAGAGATATGTTCTCTTAGAGGGGGTCTATCCAGGTTCGAATATAATTATGATCATAATTATAACTGAGAAACACAAACAGAAGCCAAATTCCTACCCTAGAGTACTGTTCAGAAGGACTGCAGGGATTTCTCTGGAGGTAAAAGGACAGACCACTGAATATGCCTACATCACTTTACATGGACATTTACTTAAATGCTGTTGTGATGGTTTTAAAATAAGGTCCATTGTCTGCTAAAAACTACTCATAATAAAACAAGATATTGACTGATAAATTGTGCCAAATCCTTGGACATTCTAGCCAAAGACTTTTATGTGTGTTTGTTTTTGTTAGTAGTTTATAAGGACATTAAGCAAGTATCCATAAAAGTGCCTTTGCTTGGCTGCGATGTGTTTTAGTCAGTAGCGAAATACTGTCACACATTCAGCACATGGCTGCCTTCCTTGCAGATGTCATGCACACCAGCCCCATGCACTGCTGTCTTGGTTGCTCTCTGCTGAGACGTCTCAAGTTTCTCAATCTCTCTCTTATGTTGGAAAGCAAAAGCAGCTCCCTGTATCCCAGATGAATTCTCACAGGTGCTAGGCAGAGGGAAACAATAATTTCCCTTGACTTTCTGGCTCCGTTCTTGTTCATAAAGCCCGGTCGGTGACCAGCCTTCCCCTCAGTGACGCACTGCTCACTCACCTTCACATCGTTCCCAACCAAAGCCCTCGGACTTGCCAGTCATCCTCAAAGCTGTACCGTGGCATGGGATTATTCCTTCCCAGGTGCAGGATCTTGTATTTGTCTCTCCTGAACTTCACTGTGTCTCTGTTAGGCCATTTCTCCAGCTGTAATTGCTCATGGAGCCCTTCAGAGCCGTGGCTGCAGCTTGCAGAGTATCAAGTCCTCCCTCCAATTTGGTGTTCCCCATGAGCTTGGTGACGGTGCACTTGGTCCCACTGGCCAGATCATTGATGAAGTTGTTAAATAGTGTCATCTGTTTTCTTCAAACAGTTACAGAATTTCCTTGAATTACAGTAACACTCACCAGACATATAGACTTACTGCCTAATATGGTGTTCACAGGAACTACATTTCTCCTTTTCCTACAAAATGTGGTGCATACAATATTGTCTTTTTATGGTTTTGATATGATATCTAATAAAGCATCGGAAAGGGATACAATGGAAGCAGTACCTAATTTTACAGCAATTCAGTCTTTTATACCCCTTTCACAGACAAATCTGCCCCTTAACGAAAGAATTTTGTCCAATGTTTCCACCCAGGGTAGTCCTTTTAAATAGAACAGAGTCACACATCTGCCGTCTTAAAATACCAGTTTTAAAACCATCTGCTATAAACTGCATCTGCCTGTGTTTCAAATGATAAACGCCTTTCATTTTTTTTCTAGAACTATGCTGCTTTCTCTCACCTATTTCAAAAATACCATATAAACCTCGCAATATATGAAAGGTTTCCCGTTCATTTCTATGCCAAACCAATAGAAACTTGCAGATAATGTCACCATGGGCAGCTAGTTTGGAATATTTACATATATATGGATGGACGAGTTTTCTTTTCAGTGTCAATTTAAAAAAGGAAACCAGAAGATTGACTCAGAGAACTTTGGTATTAGTTTAATTCAAACTATTGAAGGAAAAGAAAATAGTTGTTCATTGAGACAGTTCTCTCAGCCAGATTATTCCTCAAGGTAGAAAGGACAATCTTGGATTGGCTTAATTCAAGAAACGGGCTCACAGTTTGGCCTATTCGGTGTCTTGGGTAACAACCTCTTTACCTAGAGGAAATGCTGTACAAAAAGCTGCTTCTGAAAGGAGTGAGTGAACTGTTTGGCCGGTGCTGTAATGCACTGTAATATAGGGCAAAATCCATTCCTGTGAATGGGCCACTTTTGGTATGACCTCTCAAAGTCTGAAAAATCAATTTAGCCCACCAAAGTTAGCATTAAAAAAACTACATAAAAAAGGGGGAAGCGGTGAAGTGTTGTCAAATATTGACCACCACAGCAGATCCATAGTCATACTGTGAATAAAAAAAAAAAAGGAAGGAAAAAGCAGTAAGAGACAACACTTGTATTTTGGGCTAATGTTTGCATCATATATGATTAATACTTTGCTATTGTAATATTTTACCTATATGAAACAGCTGACAAACTAAGCTACGCAATTCATGAGTATTTCACACAGCAGAGATTGTCAAACCCAGCAATGTCATCTACGTCGCATTACAAGGATTGCAACCCAGAGGCAAGTAGAGTGTACAAATATTTGCAAAAACATTTTTTTTTCTGCCTAAACTTACACCTTAAAAGAATCCTTCAGTATTTAACACTATATAACAAATTGCAGTTTCTACTTCAGTGGCCTGACAAAGGTAAATTATGGTCAAACTCAGGAAAAAAATGAATTCATAACAGAAAAGATGAAAGACCGCTGAGTGGAAGAAGTACTAATGACCTTTACAGTAAGGCAGCATCAAGGAACTTCATTCCAGAGAGCTTTCCACATTTTTTTTAATACTTCTTCTTCTTTATCATAGTATAATACCTGGTTTGACAACAGAAATGTCAACAGTTAGGGCTCTATTCTTCAAATCGTCATGCTCTATTAATGCTGGTTTTTGTGGGATTTACCCTGTCAGGGAAGGAATCACCAAGGAGTAAAGTCTATGGTTGTCTTATTCACTAAATCCCTCTTCTCAGTGATGCACAAATGACTAAGGACTTTTGGTGCCTCTGAAAGCCAGGAAGTTAAAACGGGTCACCCTCAGGTTAGGGTGATAGGAAGTTTGTCCTGCACATGCCAGATGTTTTATAGGTGAAAGAAACATTGAAAAAATCACCTGAATCAAAAAGACACAAGTGCATAAGGAATAAGTGCTTGGCAGAAGTTCTTCCTGCATTCATATCATTTATGAGAGATTATTGAACTGCCTGCAAATGTGCACCACAAAATTACACACACACACACATAGCCAGGCACACGCATACATACTACTGTCTTTGCATGTGCAAGTGATGCTGATGCACGATGTGAGGCTGCACGGCAGGTTGAAGCCTATTCTTTCAAGGATACTCAGCTTTCAGCTGCTAATGTTCTTCACTGTGTCATGACGAGGCACAGGCCAGGCCCTGGTAAACGGCATAAAGTGCCTACATGCTTAGACACATCTTGAGGAAAATATAGTGGACTAAAGTGAGATTTATATATATACAAAAAGCCTGACTGTGACTTGGGGGATCACTGCTCAGGTCTGCTGGCTCATGGATGCCAAAGCAGTTGCACTACCTCTACATTTACACATGCTTACATTTCTTACTTGCATCTACCATAAAGCTCAAAAGGAAACCAGATAGGACGTGATACGATGGAGGATATTAGCAAAGCGAGGTCTAAGGTTAGGCACATTAATTGCTGGACTTTACTCCTTTTGGAAAATGAAGTGGGAAGTGTTAGTCCTGCTGCTGCCTGACTGAGTAGCAGAGCAGCATGTTGGGATAGAGACCCTTGTGCTGCCTCAGCTAATTAGTATTTATCAACATGAGGAAGAATGGAAAATGTCACCCTAATATCACCCTAATATCACCCTAATCATTACAGCTGCCTATGTATAAAGATGACATTCTACGTTTTCTGGTAATCTCTTACAACTATAAAAACACTGGTACATAACCTTGAAAGCACTTAGTTAAAAGTTACTCCCTTTCCATTTTAATCCTTTTAATTCACCATCCTTCAAAAAATTCATTCTCATTAAAATATTTCTTCTGCTAGAATCTAAAATTTAATAGTTACATGGAGACTTTAAAGCAATTTTTTAGTCACTTAATCTCCCCTAAAACTGGTGGACAGATTCTCTTCTTTCTTTTCAGCTTTATACTGGAAAAATGCCTAACATCAGTAGAATAAAGCGCTTTCTATTCTATACAAGTAAGAATCAAATTGAACCAGTTATTTAGATGCTTAGATACATCTTAAGGAGAATATATTGGGCTAAGTGGAGAGATTTTTAATAAGGGAAGAGGGGGTGCACTTAATAAAAAGAGCATATAGAGACCCTGACTGTGGCTAATGTGCATAAAAAATTCAGCCTGTCAGATCTTCACTTTTCTAATTCAGTAATCTAAATAATTTATTTGACATTTTAGCTCAAGATGACCTTTCTTGGGAAAAAATTACTGTTTTAAACTTTTAGCAAGTGCAACCACTGCAGAGGATTGCTGTTGAAGTCTGCATTTTCCCAAATGAGTAAAGGTTAATCTTGTACAGCTCAAACACATCTCTGACCCTTTTAAAGAGGTTCACAAAAAGTCATTTAATTTTTTAATATAATTTCAATTATATTGCAATATTTGTGTTAAACAAGCTTTCCCCTCCTCCACTTTTATTTCTGTTTCTCATAAGCCATTTCCCATGTGTTCCAAAGGATTTGGGCAAGGGAATAGTAACCAAGTGTTGCTTATGAAGTTCCATAAATCAAGTGGAAATACATGGTGGATTAATAGGTGAGTAGGTTAAAGCAGCCACTAACAATAGCAAGAAAACGTCTGTCCAGAGGTTCACAGGTCCCAGGTTGGTCGCTTGACTCAAGTGATCAGCCTCTGAGTTATGCCACAAAAAATGATCCTGTCTATCCCTGGATTCTCCTCCTCTACTGAAACAATCCTGTATTTTGTAGAGGACATGTCAGTGGTTCCACAAAAGGATATTCACTGTAATTGCTACTTTGCTGGTTCTGATGATGCATCTAACTTTCTAGCAGATCACAAAGTCTCTCCATATAAGGATTAATATACCTCCTATTGTATATAAGAAAGGCTATAATTTTCTAAGAGGGTCAGGTGACTTTATAGGGATAGGCTATTTATTATTTAAAATGTGATTTTGATAGAATGGTTGAAATATCTGAGGTTGCAGAATCTGTGCAAAATCTGCAGTGCAGCTGCCAACTGTGAGCCAGCCTGAGTAACTAGCTACCAAAGTAGAAGGCCAGCCTTATTTAAAGCCTTGCTGAGATGAAAAATGAAGCATCCAGCATTGTCACCAGACTGCATTTTTTCATTGCATTATTTTTCTTGAACTATTCTCCTAACTCAAATCAGTTGAGTGGTTGCGCATCATTATTTTACTCATATTGGAGTGGAACTGGGTGAGCTCCAGGAGTCAGTGGGACATTAAACTGCTGTGGGTTTGACGTAAGAGGAGAGCCAGGATGCTCATCTCTGCTGCAATGTTCTCCCTTGAGCAATGTCAGATCTTTTCTGACGTAAAAGTAGGGTATTGATCCCATAGGCTTGCGCATACCAGTCACAAACTACTGGAAGGAACAGGGAGCTGAATGATCTGCTTATGCTCCTAAATTATTTTGGCAACTTTAGAACCCAGGATAAGCTTAATCAGCCTCTTAAAGGCTTCCAACATTAACTCATAATTATCAGCAGTCGGATGTGGTGTGGCGGCCGTGGTACCACATGGGGATAACCCAAGCTGCCACGTGGAAATCCTGCTCCTCCTCAGTCTATTCCAGTAACTGGGACCAGTGGGCACACATATCCCTAGGAAGTGTTGATTGAGTTTATAATCATTCTAAAAGCCTCATTAGCAATGAGAACATTATATGTGCATATATGGCAGTTGCTCCATTAGCTGATAAAATGATTAAACTTGTGACACCAAAACTAATAGCAGGACTTCTTTTGCTTAGAAAACCAGAACTCTTTATCTGGGGTCCTTGGCAATTGCTGCATACTCAACGCGTGAGGCATAGGAAGTTTGGCAGTGCACACTGATAGGGAAGCTATCTATACTCATTATGTGAATGAAAAAAAAAGGCCATCATGACTTCTTTCCCATGCTTGTAAAGCAGAACTTTTTCCAAAGATTGGCTCCACCTTGCCGTGTCTGCCTAAATGTTATGAGCTGGGGCATGCCCGTTGCCCCAGCTCTGACTGAAGCTACTGCAAAAGATATCCTACAGTCACTGAATAAACACCATTCCCTGCACTGTTTCATTTCCCTGCTCAACACACGGTTTGCAGCTATAGGCCTCCTTCCCAAGCAGATGGACAGTGTGCATGGGTTTGCACAGTGGGACACCATGCATTGACATGGGCTATTCCTGCGCGATCAATTCAGGTACTGCAGCCCTCTTACCCGACGTAGATACTCTTCAGATTGTGAACATGTCGAGTGGTATGGCAAAGTAAGAGGAGTAAAGCTCACAACAGTATTAGAAAATATTAGTTTTCATTGTGAAAGGTCTCTGATAGCGAAATGATCTTGTTCTATAGTTCCTTATAACCTAACCATAAAGCAAGGTGTTGCAAAATACTGTTTTGGATACCTCACTTTTTATTGTCCAATGTGAAACCTTGAAAAAGTACTAATTGAATTAGATTAGACTAAAATGTTTTAACTGGGAATTCCAAGCTGCACATGCTGAAAATGTTAACTATTACTAACAGGAAAACAGTGCTTAGAGCATGAGAAGAGACAAGAAAGGCAATTGTGAGCAATAAGTTGCAGATATTGCTACATGAAGTTGCTTGCTACTTCATGTGGCTGTGAAGTTAGTGGAGATGTGAAGAAGCACCAATTCACCGGCCCTGAGGACAGGGGATCCTGTGGCCTCCCAAAGAGAGCCTGCCTGTAGTGGTTACTAGTCCTGCTAAGTCCTGGTAGCTTCGCATCTTCGTCTCTACTTATATCCATTAGACCAACACATAAGGTTAGATGATTTTGGAAGAGTCCTTAAGACTTAGAATTAAGTATCTATAATTGAACAGTAAGCTTTGGAGAAGGTTTGTCTTAGATATTTTTTCTCTTTATTTTTAATTTTTCAAATGCTTTTGACTTATGATTGATGCATGAAAAGTGACTGTAGCTCATCATTCAGAGAAAAAAAATGTGCAGCGAATCTACCCAAATTTCCTTCCCTCTGCATGCCAGTGCTTCTCAGGAGATACCCAAAGCTCTGCTGCGAGGCAGAAGGCAGCCCTCATGCCCACTTGGTAAGCTCTGGTATTGGTTTTTATTATGTAAATTGTTGTCCTGTGGCCCATAGGCAGAGCCAACTGCCAGATCTTAATCACTTCTAAGGCACTAGAGCCTGGATTTGAATCAGTAATCTACAGATGAAAGGCTTGTTCCACCCATTAACTGTTCTCTATGACATCCAGTCCTTGTGTGTTGTAAACCTACTGCTGGTGCATGCGGTACTGGGGCTCTGGGACTGTCCTTTTGAGAAAATGGCAGTGAAATAAAGAGTGTAAATCCTGTTCCCTTTTTTTCTCAGCATTATGCAAAGGACGTGCCGCAAAACCGTGTCTATTTATCAGCTATATACATACACGTTTGGCTTGCATCCCTTTTCTTCAAAGATGTTTCTAAAGACTTTTTTCCAATTGTTTTTCTTTACCATTGTTTATTTCCTGTGCCTCCATGATGTCCATGAGTGAACTAAAAATGTCATAAGGCAGCAGACAGTGATGCTTATTCTAAAGTTTATTTAATAGATATCTCACTAGCCTTTGCAGGGAAATGCATGAGGAAAGACATATTGAAGTATAAGAGGCCAGACCTGTTGTGATCTTAAGCTGCTGATGCTAAAATGCATTTCTGGGTACCCTGTCCCCAGTTCCACCTAGCTGTGCAACCACATTGTGCTGAAGAGGATGTCTTTAGGTCTAACTTTCATTTCTAGCACACAGTGACAATACAGAATTCTCTAATGACCAAACGTTACTTCCCATGCAGTGGAGAAACTCTCCCCTATTTCTGTAAGCAGCCAACAAGAATGGCTGATAAAGCCATTTATCACTTCAAAAAAAGTGAAAAAAAAAAGAAGAAAGTGTTGCTAGCTTGTGCACTAACTTGTGTGAAGAGGCTAACAAAGCCATTTCTCCCCATTGCAGTAGAAAGCTGCTTAAAATTTGCCCAGGATTTTAGGAGAGAATTGAGAACAAATAAGATTAGGAAAACTTGATCTCACTCATTCACACTACTTTGTCTGATCTCCCAGGTCAGATGGCGTTTTCTCCCTTGTGCTCATCTGCCCTGCATGGCAGTGTAGGGATAAATGCAATCGTGATGGTGGCAGCAGCCCCGTGGTATCTTTGCTCTGTTGTGCCCGAGGTGTGGGCCAGAGATGTGGCCTCACCTTGGAGGGCAGGAGGAGCAGGAGGCACCTACCAGGCTGCTATGGGATGCCTGCAAACTCATTTGGTTAAGGTCAAGGAGCTGCTTGTAAACACGCAGACCCGCTTCCTAAAAAGGTCTCTGGTCCTTTATTCCACTGAGTGGCAGTGTGACACATAAAGGAGGTCAGCCCTAGTCACCACTAAATGAGCAGCTACTTAAGACTGTGAAAGGCAAAACTGGCTTCCTGAGGCAGCTGGGAAAAGGCTGGAACCAAGAAATCTGGCCACTCCCAGGGTCTGGGAATGAAGGGTGTTAATGTGGCTGAATCCCAATGCTGTCATTTGAGCTACACATCATATTTTTGCATCTATATTTCAAATACTCAGTTTATCAGATACCAATGATACTTAAAATGCAATTCTGTCTTAAAATGGTCATAAAATTGATCTGAGACCAAAAGATGTGTATCAGACGCTAATTGGTCTTGTAGTTCTATTTCCATTGATGTAAAAATCCCAGCAAAATCCCACCTTGGCCAGCAAAGGAGAGAGCCAGGAAACAGTTAACAGTGCCCAGTGTAGACCTCTCCAAGGCAGGTCAGAATAGGAACCTATCACTTTTCAGTGACTATAAAGAATGATTAGAGCCTGCTAACAGCCTCCTAGGCCATATGCCTAAAATTTGTTTAACTACTAGAGATTTAATCTAAAGATGGTCTAAATACCCCCTAAGGCTTAGAGGGGGTTTTCATTAGTTACAACTTTTCCCTCTCTGATCCACATGGGAGTCCACAACTCTGTGTTGTGGATGAACTTTCAGGAATTGTTGACATGAGCTGTTTCTCTGTTTCTTTCCATTGATGGATGATAAGGGTTGCTATTTTTTTGTTACCATCATCTCAGCTTGAGACTGTTGCCCACAAAATATTAACCACAGGTCCTACATCAGAGTTATTTACAAGATACTTGCTCTTCTACACATGGAGGAAGGTTCAAAAGCAATTTTATATCATAAGGTGGAGTCACATTTCTGTATCTGAAAGAAAAGATTGCTCTGGATTTCACACTCTCAATGGAATTCCTGAAAAGGGGTAAGAGGTGGAATGAAGCATCATCTACAGAAAATAAAGAGTGAATATAGGAACCATGAGAGGAGAGAATTTAGGGTTTCCCATCTCTACGGTGCATTTGAGTGCAGTCCAGACTGGCAGCAATACCAAGTTACCATACTCTTAAACCTGAAGTTAGCTCTTGGCCTAAAAGTGTGTCCCAAGAAGGTAAACACAAGACATAGTATCTTATCTTAGGCTCTGATGTCTGCAGAGGCTTTTGTAGAGCTCCACCAAATTGACTACTTGCAAGCAGAATGTTTCATACACTGTTTGATGTGTAGCCAGGTAAGTAAAGAAGACCACACAAATGAAGTATTACTTCAAACTTGTTAGGCCAGGAACCAAGAATCAAAATGATCACATGGTTTTCTATTAAAAAAAGAAAAAAAAAAAAAAGCCTGAGTTCTAGTGTGCTCTGCTTTCCAAATGTCATTAAAACCCTTAATGAAGCAAAAGGAAGATAGCTGTCTCCCACAGCTAGCTTGTGTTAACAAGCTAGTTTGAGCTGCCTCTGCACTTTGCTAACTGGGAAGAGAAATGCAGAAAAGATCAAAAATTCGGGACAGACATAGTGGGGCTAAGGGAGAAAATAACAAAAGAATGAACACACGCACACACAAACACGTTACCTTCATTTCCTTTCCAGCCTTGTTTTTTTTTTTTTTTTTGGCTGTCTTTTCTGGTAGGGCTGCTTGATTTGATTTGAGTGCTGGAATTGCCTTCAGTCTATTAAAGAAGACAAAACCTGTAACCGTGAGTTGCCGCAGCCCAAAGACATTTGTGAAAAAGCCGCACTGGGCAACTTGTTTCGGCCCTCCCAGGAACTCACCTGCGAAGCTGGCCATGTCCGCAGAGCCGGCCCTCTTACAAAGAACGAGCCCGAGACAAAAGCAAGCAAACAAGCAAAGCTGTGACACGTGTTTGGAGAAGACAGGTTTTACCTGAAGACAACAGACAGTCTTTCTCAGACTGAAGACCTGTTTTTTTGACTGAAGGCATGCAGTCTGTTCTCTGGTTCTCTGGAAATAATATTTCTGGTGCCCTGAGCAAGCTTGTTCCGCTCAGTACCACTCTGCTGCCTCCCTCGACCAGTCACACTTTGCTTAATAAACAATTCACTGGAGTTTGCAACAATTCATTGGAGTTTGCTCTTTTACTTTGGGTTTTTTTTTTTCAGGCAGAAAATGTACTGTGATTCTGTAAATGTTTTCTTGCTGTCATACACCCCAGACGATTTTCTTCCTATTTTTTGGAGGCCTGAATCTGCGTTTGGTCACACTATTTGCTCCTCTATGGTCACCTCTGAGAAGATTAACCCTTTCATTAAAAAAGCTTGGCCAGGGTCAAACTACCGCCTGGCTCTGGACTCTTACATCCCTTTGATCTCCCAGCTATGGAGAAATTATTAGCAAATTCTAAGCCTTCCCATGTGATTTGTTTTTGTAAATTTGTAGAAATTATTCCTAATCCTATTACGTGGCCGAGGGCAAACCTGCATTAAATATATGAGACTTTTTGTTATGTGGCAGATGGATAATAAAGGAATGCTGAATGCAGCCCATTCCAAGTTATGGGAATCTGGACACTTCATCAGCATTCACTTAATCCTCTGCCATGGCCTACGCCTTTGATGAATGCTCTCATTTATGACCACTGATGCCACTCACTTAATTTCAGGGAAGAAAAATAATACCTAGCTGTTAATGTGCATATTTGAGTTTATGGCTGTACAATGAATAATTGTAACATTATCAAGGGAACATCTTCTTATACATTATTCACTCGTAGAGACCGCGCTAGCCCGAGAGGAAACTTGCAGCTTTGCCTCTCCCATCCTCTTTGGAAGGTAGACACCATGCAGACAAAAGTCAGTGTCTTAACCCAAATTCTAGCTGACAGTCCGTATCAGCCCTCACTATATTTTGCTCATTGTGTTGCCAATCTCCTATCTCACCAATGACATTTTTTCAAAGAAAGAGTGGATTTCCTAGAGACTCTACCCCATGCAACTTCCATAGCTTTTTATTGAATAGGAAAATGTATCCCTCCTTTTCACTTTAATACTGTTGCCATGTAGTGTGTCTGTAAATTTAAGGCGAAAATTAAGACAGCACAAAGTTTATGCTTGCACTTTATAAAAATGTTTCCCACAGTAACAATGTGCCTTTCATGCAATTTAAGATACAAGCAAAATTCATAAATACAAATAAAATTCATAAAATAATCCTTCAGTGCTTTTCAGATGTAGTTTACCGCTTTTTCATCCACAATCACAAATATTCAGCCATGGAAAACATATTAACTTGTCGTATACAAATCTATGTGACCTGAGACCTGTCTTTTTTTAGCATGTTGCTGCTATATCTGATCTCTCTTCAGGTTTCTTTATTTCATTCAAGAGACTGTGTGATTACACCACTAATGTAAACATCATTATTTTAATTGGAAGCACTTTCACATTTTAAGTGTTTTGATTTACTTTTTTGAATGTATAGCAATATTTTAGAGTAGGAGTTCACTGAGCTTTTATCCTCCTTACAGCAAGGTAATTTTAGTTGATATTTAATGGTGCTAAAATTCTAAAACAGGAACCCTGCTGTCCCTTTAGTTTAGATCTATAAAATTCAGAGGTACATTGAAGTTCTGCTAAACTATCAGCGTGAGAAATGTGTCTGGATTTAGTAAGCTATAAAAAAAAAGTCATTTCCTAGTGGGAGTTTTCACACACTGTAACTAATTTACTGGATTCAGCTGATAGGGTAAAAATAAATACTTGGCTTATTTATAGTGCGTTTCCTGATGCCTATTTGTAGCAGCCTATGAGGACAGGCTGGGCCGAGTGCTCCAAGGTGAATATAAAGAGGGGCCCGTGTGGAGTCGCTGCTCCAGCCCCTCTGCTCCGGACTGTCACCCAGCTGAGGTCCACGCTGCAGCAGGCTGGGCATGAGAGAGATATTGTGTCTTTGCTCCATGTTTTGAGGCACCTGTCAAAAGCAAGAGCCCTGTCCAAGTGGAAGATCTGCGCTGGGAAAGGGAGGGTGCTACCTTGTGCACTGTGGCCATAGAATTATGAGGATTCAAAATCTGTTTTTTTAAAGGAGGAAGAAATGCAAACTTTTCTGTAAAATGCAACAACTAGGAAAATTACAACTTAATTGACTTCAGGGAGAGCAAGGCATGGCCTTCACTTAACAACATAATGTGCTGAGCTAAACTCTTCTCGCCCGCTCGGATTTCTATGCTGATTTCTGATGCTTCTCTTTTTTTTTTTTTTTCTCCTGACAACTACAAATCTAAGCATTTCTACAGTCACATTATTAGGAAATTGCAGAGTCAACCGCATTTTTAAAATTACTCTCTGACCCAAAGTGTTTGAAAAAAGATGAAAGTGCGTAATGTATAATAGTTACGGTATAGATTAACCAAAGGATTAGACAAGGGTACAAAGTCTATTAATAGTGGGCCAAATATTGTGATCAACCTTTTGACAAACATCTAGTAGGACATTTTACTTGAAATTCACCTCCCTCAAAAATTCACAGTATGTCAATAGCAGAAATTTTGTTGAAGGACATCTAAATTAAAGACTAGAGAATAAAAATTAAAAAATAGCTTTGAATGTACTTTAAATAGTCGTGAGGGTGTTTCTTGGGTGGTTGATTGGTTGGGTGGACTTGTTTGTTCATCTTTCAGGCTATTTTAGATGTTTAGTTCCTGCTATGATTATTTGGCCATGAAGGCAAAGCCAAGCTGGATCTACTTTGAGAAGATGCCCTCGAGGCTCTGCCCATGAGTCCAGCTCCCTGTTTGCTCTAAGGGAAGGCCCGAGCACTCTGCAGTCACGTTCTTGACCATAAAATGGGCAAGTCTTTCATGAACTCTAAATTGGAAGTTCACAGTAAAAGAGAGATGAAGCGATGTAAAGTTGTTTGGCTCTTGCCTAACTGGCATTGGCACTGACAGCTGGAACACTTTATTTTTCAGGACACGGGTGTGTGTTTGGGGGGTTCCACTCGTTTTTATAAGCTGGTTGATTCAGACCTGCAGGTAGTTTTTCCTTACATTTTTCCAGCTCCTCTTACACGGTCTCTTAACAAAATTTGAAAGAGTCTAAACAAAGTCCTTCCTGAATGTAATGCTGTTGTAAAGCAATGCATTCCCTTCAGGGCTGGAAGGAAAAGGTAATGAAAGCCCCGATGCTGTGGCTCCAAGCCTGCAATCACAAGCGGTTGCTTGAGTATCAAACGCAAGAAGAAGCAAGACTAAGCAGCACAACGAAGAGCAGTGTCTCCAACCAAGGCCCTGACTGCATCGTACCGGGCACTGAGAGCAGAGCAAAACTGGCTTCTCGGCCACCACTTAATTTTATGGGTGATTCCCCAAACCCTCCCTATCCAGAGCCTGAAAAGCTTTCACCTGCAAGGAAGAAGTGCTCACAGTTTCCTTCTGAGGACTCTGTTTTGCAGTGCTATTGCCTTGGAAGTGTGCAGCATGTATCATGCATGAGAAATTATACTTTGCTGAAATGTTGCCTTGTTAAGATATGCTAAGGAAGCTGAGAGCAATATTTACAAATAGCTTAAGTGTCACAACAATACACCCACCGCTCAGGCTTCCATCGATTTTACTATAATAAGAGTTACAATAGAGGATACCACTTTTAAGTATCCTGAAAATATGCTTTATAAAGAAAGATAATTGGGAAAGAAATCTGTAAAATCTACATCAAAATCATTTTGCAGATTCTGCAATCTCAGCTGTCAGGAAGAGCAACCACAGTCTCTCATGTCTAAGAATCAAGCAGTTTTGTGCTGTTCCTGCTTACCTTTCTCTTTGCCCCATGTAAGATTTTAATTTACTCATAAAGCTCGAAACTCAGCTACTATCTCCTTCTAAAAAAATAATAAAAATAAGTTGCTCTAAATCAGTCCAAGGTGTGCTGTGGGAAAGAGGAGCAGCACTGCTTTTCCACTCAGGACATACTTCAGCCCTGTGCAGCTCAGTTCTGCTGGCTGTTGCATGAGTGTAAAGCCGGTATAATTCCACTGCTGCAAAGGAGGCAGTTCAAATTTACACGAGTTTAAAGGAATGAAAAGCCAGACCTTCCCCTGAGCATCTGAAATTCACTCTGATATATTAACGACTATTTTTCTTGCATGCAACTTCATGTCTCTAACATCTTCCGCAGAGAAGGGAAGAAAGGCATTCAAAACAAGCTAAACCTTTTTTCTTCTATCAACCTTTATTTTACTTGTTATTTTTAATGGAGTGTGGAATATGCCTGATATATTTGCAAGCCACAAGGGCCTGTTTCATCCACTGGTATCGACAAGTGGCACCAGGGGCGAATTTGCCTTCATTAGCTTTGTTCCAGCAGGTCGCTGTCCCTGTCGCTCCACACTGTGACAAAAACACAATCATGGTATATGGAAGACGCAGTTAAAGTATGTTAGAAAACATATATACTGAAGTGGATCATTTTTTTTTTCAGTCGAAGGAAGCAAGGGACAAACCCAAGATGATTTCTTTGGCTGGTGTTTGCTCTTATTTTTGGTGAAGCCAAAGCAGGTGACTTCCACCTTCCCAGCACACTGTCCTGCTTTCTGCTAAAGGGAACCTGCAGATCCAGTGACTCCGTGACCCCTTTTCCTCGTACTGCGAGGAGCTGCCGTGCACGAGGGGATCTGCAGCCCCCCGGGCACCAGGCATGTGAACCTGCACTGTTTCACCCACTGAAAACACCCTCCCTGCGACCACACTGCTCTGCTGTGTTCATAGCAATGCAGACACAGGTTGCTACCCCGCTGGGAAACTCATACTCACGGAAAACTTGGTTTTTTTTTTTTTTTTTTTTTTTTTTTGAAAAAAAGCAAGCAAAGTCCTGTAACTGCTTGACAATTACATGTGCAAACAGATTTATCTACACCTAGTGGAACGTCTAGAAGGAAACAGCACTTGCATGTAGCAAAAAGAGCATGCAGGAAACGTCCAAGGGAGTCCAGGGCAGAGTATTTGTTAAGATGAGCTACAAAGCAGGCTAAGGTGGAAGGGATCCTCTGCATCCCTTTTTAGTATTACATTTTCCGTCTTGATGTGATTGTATTATTTTATCTCTGTGAATTTAGCACATCTGATGTATGGTTATGGCCTAATAAATGTAACAATAAATATCACATTTGTATTCAATTTGAGAAGCCTCCTTCCCTCCCTCACACCAGCAGCGCTACATGGGATCCTACAAGGGGCTGACTGTAAATAATCTGGTTAAACACCAGGTTACTGAGGCACTTACAATATAGAGAGTCACAAAGACTGCGGTAAGATTCAAGCCCCCAGATGCCTCTTCTTCTCTCAGACAGAGCAGATGTCTTCGGTTTTGGAGGGCAATGCATAATCTGTTTTTGTTTGTTCAATAAGGAAGCTGTATATTCACCATATCTGCAGGGATTACTTTTTGTTATTTTCGGAGAAATGATTTCAATATTTACGAATTGTTGGATGACATTCCCTTTTACATTTTTAAATATGATATGCAGGGAAAATACTTCTAGTAGTTCTGCTCTTTGTTTTTAGAATGGAAAAGCTGTGTGTAATCATGGAGATCAGATACGATATCTTTATTAAAGTGGCATATGCTAGCTCTGTTACACTTAAAGGTCTGCCAGTATATCCATTAAGGAATCCATTTTTCAGACTTTTAACACTTGTCTATATTCATATCAGAGTGAAACTTGGCACTCAGGTTTATAGCCCAGGAGCAATTTGTGCTGCTATTTACAAATGTCTCTTGGTATTCATTTAAAAAAATGTTTTCCTATTAAATGCCTGAAGAGCATTTAGTTATTTAAAATGCAAATGGGAGTGGTATTAAAAAGAGCACTGTTGACTGCTCTAAGAACCCCATGCCATAGCCTGGTAATAATTTTGTCTTAAGAAGTTCATAATATTGAATCACTCAGGAATGAGCTGCAGGTCAGGAGGAAGAGCATTTTTTGGAGGTTGGAAAGCTTAGATGCCCCTAAAAGAGCTACTACTTCCATTTATCAATTAGCGAATATGTGCTTTAAAAAATATACACCCTCTCATTTTCATGCTATAATGTTCCAGTTGGCCTCACTATATCCAGGTAAATAGCTTTTTTTAAAAAGCATTTATTTATATAGTTCTGCGATATATTTTAGAATTGAGTATGTTAATAGCCGTTTTGGGTAGCTCAGTGGTAATTATTTTATCTATTTGGACTTCTTTTCCTTAGTAATTCTACATTACTGTGCTATAATAGCAAGGCAAAACTTGATGCACCCCAGCCTAAAGTCGAGTCAAATCTTGCTACCTAATGCTTGAATGTAAATTTCCTGTGATTTAATTCAAATATAATTTGGTTCTTTGTTTATACATTATCGCTTCTACTTGCTCTTTAAATAAAAGTTCAGTTCTTTTGAAATGAAAATAACAATCAGGACTTTATTCTGAAAACCAATATGGCTTTATCCTTAGCTGATGAAAATCAGCAGCTCTTTTGCCCTTATACTAATTTACATCAACTGACAGGCTAACCTGTCATAATAAATAAAAGAAAAAGTTCTTAATTAATTTGAGAAAAGTTCCAAAAATAACATCTATACCACTGATAGCAAACTTCATTATAAATAGAGATCTATTACTGCTCTCTCACTTTAATTTCTTTTTTTTTTTTTTAAATAAACGTAGGTAAGACGATGAATAGAATTGTAGTAACTCCTTATCAGAGCGGGCTCCTTAATTTTATGTAAACTACTGTGGACTGAGCTGGAAGCACTGGAGAAAATGTTACAAATAAAAGAAATCCCAAGTCAAACGTTCTTTATACCTCCAGGTCATTTTAGATTTCAAGGGTTTAGAAAAGCCCCATCAAGCTCCATTTAGGCTTCAGGAGTAATTCCTTAAAGCAGTTCTATAAATAAAATGATTCATAATGTAGATTTTCTGTTCAGTTTTTGTAGTTTCTGTTCCTCAGCTGTGGGGGGAAAAAAAAAAAAAAAAAAAAAAAAGGTATATCCTTTTTTAAAGTACCTTACTTTTCACTTCTGCAAACCTAATTTTTAGTCTTAGCTTCTGAGAAATCAAGGGCTATTTAGAATACAATAAAGAATAAAAGTGTGATCAATTGTAAGAAGTATTTCTGTGAAGTCTGAACAAAGTGGGAATCTGAATTGCAGCCCCAAGTATTTAAATAAGCTATTACAAAAGGAGTGCTAGGAACCATTATATTGCATGATTTCTTGTGAATAATAGAAACGCTCTCGATCAGGTATTTTTACTTAAATGGAATAAATGTTTGAGAGAGATGGTGTTCAGCCATTGTAACCTTTCACGCCACTACTGTTAGTATTGTTATAACTTCATCTATTAAAAATATGCTTGACTTCTATTAAAAATATTCTAAAACTTAGGAAGAAGTGTAGTTTTTAGCCCCCATACATTAGTATCTCCAGCTTTTGGTAGTGTGTCATTTAAGCTTTAATGACATCAGTGTAGAATTTCAGCATTCTTATACAGAAAATGCCTGTCATACACAAACAACATTATGGCACTTTTAGTATAATATGCCTATAGTAGTGCTATTATTTAATGGCGTGCTTTTATATTGCTCAAGTAAGTTTTTAAGTATAAATGCACCTACATCATATCCTAGCCCTGGGGCTAGCAAATGGAACCGCTCGCTGTGAACGAGGCGAGCAGGGCTTCGTCTCTGCTTGCCACGGTCCTGGTAGAGCATCACCCAAGCAGAAAGAGGTGTCTGCTGTATTTGGCTTTTATAAGAGCATAAGTAGCCTGTGAGTCCCAGCATCACATGTCCTGTTCAAGCCTGGTGCTCGTGAGACCTGTTTGTGTGTCTGTGAGATGTGGTGAATGGAGCTGGTTTGGCTCAGGTGTCACTTAGGACCAGAAGTCTGGGTTCTTTGTTTGGGCTCATTCCAGAGGACATCCACAATCCTCTCGCTTTTGCCCAAGGAAAGATCAAATTAGATATTTTCCTGTATGTTTAGATTTGAATGAAGGGAGTCGGTCTGGAAGCCCCTGTGACCCTGATGCAGCTACAGAGGCTGTGGAGGCCCAGGGGAGGATGAAGCCCAGTGAGGTCCAGCCAAAACCCAATGTAAAAACATGAAAAGATAAAAAAGCTATGAAAGTGAGGAAGTTATGGAGTTAGGAGAACCATGTCTGCCAAGACTGATTTAATGCAGCACTATGAAATTACAGTAAAACTGCATACTAGGGTAGTTTTTATTGGACTCGCTGAGAACTAGTATCCCAAATACATGAATGCTTCCTCTCTGTATCCAACACTTACAAATTGGTAGGATTTTTTTAAAAATAAATTTGTTCTAAATTCCAGAAATGTCTGAAGTGCTATTTTGGAAGGAAAATAGGCTAGTAGAAAGGATTGTTTTATGTGTTTTCTTAGGGCGTGAAACAAAAAATACATACTATCCAGTAACAGGAACTTCATTTAGATTATTATTTTCTAATGTAAGGTACAGGTTTTTGAAAGTCTTTTTATAATAGTGTTCACTGTTTTTTGCAGTATACCTGCTCTTCCTCACTCTATACAGTCACTGTATAATCTCTGGAATAAACACAAGCAAAATGGTTTGCTGCTTTCTTTCTAGAACCTTTAACAATACAATCAAATGACATTTTTAAATATTTAATTTTAAATTTAAAAACACTAAATACACGAAATGCTTGAATTTAAATTGAGTGAATATGCAAGGAGTCTTTGGGGCATAGCAAAACTTGAGAAATGCAGGATAGGGGTATATATCACATCAGAAGGGAATATATCCTTTAGTAGTGATAATCTGCTTCACATTGACTAATGAAGAGCAAGATTTGATTATTTAACTCCAGTGGACCAAACTCTCCAATTGAGTGAAATATCTCCTTGGTATTCTTTTGGTAATGATCTTGGGAAAATGGAATCCCTTTAATTCTAGGGACTTCAGTCACGGTTGGTACCCACCACTTCCAGGTCAGTCTAGGCATCTTCTAGGGGAGTCATTGTTAGAATATGAGTCATGCAAATATCAGGTCCAAAATCAGGCCTTCAGTCAATGGGGTTTTTTTGAGGCAACAGGCTCTCTGATTCTACAAAAAGATCCTGAAGCTTTGGCTTGAGATTGGCAATAAATCTTGTGAAGATTTAGTATGGAGTATTAATTAGGATGTGTTTTTACTAGGTTTATAGTCATTTATTTTCATAAACCAGTGGAGGAAGACTCACCAGCTACTATACAGTAAAACTCCATTCTTTGTTTATATTAGATAATATAATACAATACAATACATTATAACAGTGCAGGTCTGCAGCTTTAAGAAATAATTTCATACACATTTGGCAGAAGACACAGGTTGTTCAGAGCAAGCAGAGACTTCAGCTGAGATATTGGGATTCTGATCCCACAGCACTTTGCAATTAGTTGCTAACCACATATACAACACAAATAATAGAAGATTTGGTGCATTTCAGCCCTCATTTCATCTTCAAACATCATCATAGATCTTGAAGCCAAGTCGGGTGGGAATTGCAGGTGAATCAGAGCCCGGTGGTCGCAGTGCATCGTCCAGCGCACACCTGGGCCCGTATTCAGGACAGAAAAGTCTCCTTTGTTTTGCAGCAGAGGCAGCCACGAAATGTCAAGATAACCTTAATTTATCCATTAAAAATGGAGGCCCATATTTAAGAGTCATCAGCAATAAAGGAAAATATACTGAATCATTTCAAGTGCACGCTAATCATTTAATGTAATAAATGGAGCAACTCTAATTATCTCCCGAGGAAATGATTTCACACTAAAACAATGGAAATGAAGAGGTTACTTTGGGAGCATTATACACAGCTGAAAATTACTCATGTGAATCTAGCGGATATTTCAAATAAATAGAAAGGAATGCTTCTGCCTTTTCAGTAATCATTTAATGCTACGAGAGAAACACTGAACGGTAGTAGAGATATTTAGCAATTTGCAGGCAGCGAGGCTTTCGCAGGTGCAGTTACACAACCAAACACTGTTCCTTTCCACCGAGACACTGGTTAGCACAAGATCAATGTCATAATTACAGGTCTTTAATGCAGAATAGTTGAACAGTGAACAGTAAAATGAATATATTTGTCTTTCATATTTTTTAATTCCAGTCTGCATTAGAATTTATAGATTGGTAATTGATAATACCCATGAGGTATTCCCTCGGGGTCTCTGGGATTCTTCATTTTTTTAAGGGTAAATAAGAAACCTTTTTGATATTTCCCCCCCCCCCAAACTAAACCCCATGAAAGCTTATTTTGGAAATTCAGTACAACAAAGAAGAAAATGAAAAGCAAACTTTGGAGTAAGATAGGAATTTCTCAGGGAGTGGGGTTAAAACTGAGTTTAGTGATTCAGTCCGTTCCCTCGAAGGGAACTGATTTCACTGTAAGCTAAAATGTTTTGTTAAATTATGTTCTTCAGTTGCTTGGGTGTTATGTCCCTCGTGGAGAAGCACACGAAATGAGCACTATCCTCCTAGGCATTTTAAAAACACATCCACATTAAATAGAATATATATACAGTGCTTGAGCATACAGTCTTTTTAAACTAGATAACAAAATGATTTTGACTTGTTTTAAAATCTTTTCCCTTAAATGACTCTAAAACTAAGACTAAAAGATAGATAATGTGGACTGAAAAATTTCCCCATTGCTTTCACTTTAGTCGAGAATAGCACATTATAGGTACTTTCCTTTGTACAAGAATCACATCAAATGCCAGGAGAAATACGACTGTTTTGTCTACATATTTAACAGCATGCTTTCCAGAACCAGCAATTTGCCTTTATTAATACATCCAGGGCGGCTTGTTTGTCCACTCCGGTGCCATGCCGCAGTAGCCAAAGCATTAGCTTTTAATTATTATTAAAATTAGGTGAGATATTCGAGCGTGCCGCTCTCGCACACAGCAAAAGACGTAACCTAGTTCAGGACAAATTAATGCACGGCGACTCTCAAAGCGTGAGCTCACGGACGTAACTTTCCGAAGGGCTGCATTTCTTTTAACGCTGCTGTGCATTTCACGAGGGAATATTTATTTAGGCAATTGGGTTTGATCACCAGGTACTGCCCATCGGGCACAAGCAAACAACCGCGATGAGGTCGGCACCTTCCTAATTGGAATCAACTGCCGCAGTCTTTGCAGGAATTTCCCGAAATGTCTGCCGTTCAGGGCCGGCTTACCAGCATATTCTCTGCGGAATAGCTGACCACAGGATTCTCATTCACAAACAGCCAGGTTAAACAGTTAAATGCTAGCAAATCCTGCAGAGCCCTGTGGGAAATTTCACTTTAATCCCAAACTTATAAGAGGACAATCAAAGCCCAAAGCCTGAGTAACAAATCTGATCCTCTGTTGCAATCTGTGTCCTCATGGGAGAGAGAGAGATGCTCCCTGTACAAGCCTGAGATGGATAAATACCTAAATGATGAGATAGATGGGGAATGCAGAAGAAGCGTCTGGCTTCAGCCATTCGCTTCCAATTTCACATTACATCGTGAAAGGCAATTCTTGTGCAGCTCGGGAGCAGCCAGTCCTGATTACTATAAGTTGAAGTGTGGCTTAAGGAATGATTAATGACAGTGTCAGGAGAAAACAAAGCACAATGAGAGTTATCTCTAATCCACCTGCTTGCAGATGCTATAGTAAGGGAATGAAAATGGCCCCGGCGAGCCCTGATAATAAAAAAATCAAAATAGAAAGGTGCAAAGCTGTAGATATGTATTAATCTGATATATAAAAACTAGGTCTTAGCTTGAATAAAGCATTAGGCATGAATGGAGCCCCATAGGTGATAGATATTAGAGCATAGTGGACTTCACATTGTCTGTATTTTTTAAATCAAACAGAACTGTTCCCTTCAGTATTGCCTTTGACATTAATAGGTTGGTATTTGAAAAGTCACAGTTCACTAGATGAGCAGGCTTGTGAGTTCAAGCTCATTAAACAAAACCTCTTTTTTGTTGTTGTTTTCTTTGTAAATGCGACACCACACCACCACCTTGCGGCGCCGCGCCGCACCACGGCGGCCAGGCCGCGCTGGCCGCGAGCCCCGCGCCCACTGAACACGGCCCCGAGGCCACCCTGGGCCCGCGGGGCCGCCCCTGGGTCCGGCGGCCGCCGCCGAGGCCGCGCGAGGGCCCGCTCGGGCGCCCAAGGCCGCAGCTCTCAGCCACCCATGGGTCGCTGATGGTGGGTGCCCAAGCGCGTGCGCATGATGGCGGTTTCCTTCAACGGGAGTTCGGCCGCTCCTTTGCCCTCTCTGCATGGCCTGTCCATCTTTCCAGACTTCACCTCTGCTGGGAAGGTCGGCTCTCCCTCCTAGGGAGCTTGTGCAGTCTCCCAGGGGGCTTGTGGAGCCTCCCTCTCTGGAGGTCCTCAAACCCCGCCTGGATGTCACCCTGTGCCACGTGCCCTAGGTGTCCCTGCTGGAGCAGGGAACTCTAGAGGTCCCTTCCAACCTCAACCATGCTGTGATTCGGTGAAATCTACCGCAGCTTGTGTAGCAAGCTCAGAACTAGAAGCAATCACAGTGTGGAACGCTAAAGAACTGGCTTTCCCTTCCTGGTGCCATGTCCCATTCCTGTCTAGTTTAAATGACAGTATTCATACAGGAACTACACATTTGTTTGAGAGTCTGTTCCTGAAAAGCAGTCAGAGCTAGAACAGGGCTAGAGGAAGAATATGGGCCCCTTTTCTTAGCTAGAGTTATTCAAATCTGAAACTCACAGTAAGGTATCGTAAAACATCTCAGCTATCCGAGAATCTAACATATTTTACTCTCAGGGAGACTTAGGTCCCTAAGGCATCCAGGGGACTGAAAATTTTAACTGTCATCACGCAAGAGAGGAGTGTAGACTGAAAGAGAGCGGTGCTTGTGACCTGCCTGTGCATCAGATTTAATGCCATTCCCTCGTGTTGCCAGCACCAGGGGAATGCTTGGACCCCGCTGAATTCAGAAACAACAGTCTCACTGATTTAGCTGGGCCAGGCTTTCATCCCAAAGGTTTCCCCCCTCCTTTTTGTTAATATAACCAGCAACAAGTTAAATGTTAATTCATATTTCATGGAAGTATTTTAATATTGAAAATCTAATGAAGATTTAGCACTCAGTTTTTAATGAGGCTGACATAACTGTTGAAAGAAAGCAAATACATTATTCTAATTAATACCAATTCATAAGTGCTCCTGATTTATATATTAAACAAAAAAAAAAAAAAAAAAAAAGTGTCTTGTCATACACTGAGATTTATGTTGTATTCACCCATCATTTACTTGGAATCTTTTCCTTTTTTTCATGTGAAGGGTATGATGGAAGCTGCCACGCAGAATTGTACAGCTGCTGCATGTGCTGTAAGTACTGTGATCACATCACCCGTAGTTGCTGATGACGCGCCTCAAATCAATTCTATCCGTTGAGTCTTTGTCTCCACCTGACACCTCCTGCTATCATAATAATAATGCTGTATGGTTTAAAGCTTAAAGCTTTTGTATACTGTATTTTCTTAATAACACCGGGGAGCCAGACAATTCCCCTGCTGTAAAGGCACATTGTTATAACCAGCGAAGGGCCGGCACTGAAGCATTTTTGATCAAGGTATCGAAACCAACAAAAAATCAGGCATGTTTTGGTTAGTCCATTTTAGAACCTGATAGAAATCGAGATCTGGGTTCACGTTTTGGGTCCTATCTCTTCTCTAGGTATTAGGGTATCATTTATTCAAGCCACTGCTCAGAGGGGAACAAAACAGAGCAGAACAGAATAGAATGGGTTGTGAATGCATTTGGAAATGCTTTTACCAGTGTAACCAAGCAGAACCGGGGAATGAATTAAGCAAGAGAAAATAGTCTTGTAACTACACTGTTTTATATAGTCATGAAAGATGTTTGAGTTAAATTTGAAAGGTAATGTGTCAGCATCGTTAGACAGACATTTCATTGTGAACATACAATAGGTAGAAGATTCCTTTTGGAAAAATCCAGACTCATTTAAGGGTTAACTTCTATGCTAGCATCGCAGTGTGGAAAATACGAAGGTATCATTGTCAAACATGTTGTCTGAGATGCTTTTATAGCCATCTCTCACATACTCCTCCCCACTTCTCTATTTTCCTCTTCTTTCCAATCAAATTTTTCATTTCCTTCAACCTCATCCTTCCTCCCCATGACACTACTTTCTCTCTTGATCCCCAGCAGCAATGAGGCAATCTGAAAATTGTTCTATTTTTTTGTTTTTTTTTTTTTAATTATTGTGCTGAGCTTTCACATATCACCTCACAAGCATGCCACATTTATATATTCTGGTCTTTATACATGGTTTTTTTTTTTACTCTTTCCTTTTTCTCTATTTTAAGTCTGTCTTGCCTTCTTTAGAATGTGTGCACCTAGGGATTTTCCAGTAGGATTCAGTTCTAAATGCACAGTTCCTGAAAAACATTGAACCTTAGCTCCATACCCTCTAAGATCTGAAGGCAGCAGCTATCTCAGCAGAGATTTACAGACTATCACAAAATGTATTTCAACAGAAGCTCAGAATCCTGTTATGTGGCGTTAAAGGCAAGGGATGAGAAAAGGTAGAGGATTAGAAGATCAAACTCCTAAAAAGGGGGTTCAGATTGATTTTGTGCACCTGGCTAAGATTTAAGCTGGCTCTTTCCGAGCTGTTTTTGTGCAAGCAGATTCATCTCTGAGCTGCTGGGGGTGACCTCTTTTATTCAGAAAGCTTCTTAAACAAGGATTTCAAAAGATTTTGCATGTGTGTTCTTTCTGGCCAAAACACATTCCTCCCCACAAAGTCAGAAACCAGCCAAAAGCAAGAATGAATAATTTACAAAGGGCAGCTGGCCTGGTTCTTGAAAAATCAAACTAAAATCTTGGCTCCAACCTTCCTTTAAGTGAGTAGATCCAAAGCCTGCCCTACAGGTCAAGACCTTCCTACCTCTGTATCGCATATCTACCTAAATTTCCCCTCTTTTCCTGTGTATAGACATGGAAGAAGGCATTCTTTTCCACTCTCTTCCTGTTCCTAAATTGCATAGTGCTGTTGATTCACTCACAGTTACAATAGCCGCCTTTGGATCAGCAAATACTCCTTAAGAGCGGGTGAATATAATTTGTAGCTTGTTGAGGCCACCGAGATCAGTGCCCAGTGAGGAGCTGCTTGCAAATAGCCTGTGTGAATAGCCAGGACACTGGCTCATTAGTGTCCCTGCTCTGGGTGGGGTGTCGAGATGAGAGGGAACACGTTACCTCTTTATCTCATCGGATAAAGCTCCTCGCAGCCAACGTCAGCCAGCACCGGCATCCCCCTCCGCATGACGTGCTAGGCTTTATCACGGTGCTAGCACTGTTACTTAGCAGAGATCTCTGTATATTTTTGTATATCACATAGTGTCTTTTAAGCCATCTCTTTTGACATATGCTAACCTACAGCAAAATAAAGATTTCTCTGTAGATCTTAGCCAGACAGCAGAAGAGCGAGCTCGGTTGTCCTTATCTTAATCAACAATAATATTTATGTGCATGCTGCTCCTGCTGTGGTGTGTAAAGCAGTAGCAAAGAGTAGCAAAAATTTTGAAATGGGATCCCCACTGCACAGTGTGATGGTGGAACATGGTACACCTCAATCCAAATTTGAGTACAACTTTTTTATAGTTTGAGGATTGTGTGAGCTACCACTTGTGATGTAGTTACCACCACTGCAGCATAATCATCTCAATCTGTATAAAAGGACCCCACACTGGTAGCTGGCCCACACACAGCTTAGGATAGGCTTAAAATCTTGGCCAGCCTCATGGTTTTCTTTAGCAATACCTGTACAACACATACAGAAACCATCAACGCCAGCTGAGTGTCAGTGTAAAGCCTGGCACAATTCTCAAGGGAATAACCTGTATCACTATAAACACATTTATGCTGATAACTGAGTCCATGCTGTAGCCCTTTGTGTGCTCAGAACATATAAAAGAAGCTACATTTTTATGGAGTGAATCGAGGTGCACAGTCTGGAAAAGACACAGAAACAGAGCATAAGATGAGAGTAGCTCAGATACATTTAACATCTGCAAACAAAAACCAGTGTTCGCTCAGATAAATGAGCTTCCATGTGATGTTCCTTCCTCCTCTCTTTGTTAAGCAGGGAGCTCTTTTTTTTTTCTTTTCCCCTTTTTTTTTCTAAAGCTAGTGGTAGATCTGCTTCTGGCAGTATGTTATGTTCAACCATTAGTTTATTTTTTAAGACTAAGAAGAGATATTTCTACATTATAAATTATTTATAAACATAAGAACAAAGGGAGGCTGTCAGGGCTGCTGGTACTTTGAGAAAACAAAAAAAAAAAAGATGATGAATTTATGAAGAATACGATTTTATGAAGGGGGGGGGGTGAACGCAACTACTAATTATTAACATTCATCTGCAGACAAAGACCTGAAAGGATAGGATTAGAGGGATACATTTACATCTGTCTGTCACAAAAAGAAATCTCATTAAAGGTTTACTAGACTGTCACAAAACTTCCTCTAATGTTAAACTTGACGGTCTCCTGGGGGAGAGGCATAGCTCACTTTTGGCCCACTCAAAAATAAAGTGATATTAAAAAGCCAAAACGTGGAGGACTTTCAAGTTTTTAGTAGCAGCTCAGGCCGAATGCCTTGAGGTGGCACACGGGTTCATGTGTCATTGGAAAACTTCTGCGTGTCACCACAAGTCTCAGTGGTTTCTGTTTACGCAGCCATGTGTACTCGGAGGCGCGCTCCGGCTGCCGCAGCGAGCGCTTGGTGAGCGGCATTCATCATCTGGACGCCTCTTTTCATCTCTAAAAAGAAATCTGCACTAGGTTGCTTTGACAATTCAAGATGCTGAGCCACAGTTTCTCTCCTTTAAGGAAGCAGACATTAAGGTTAAATACATTAAAAGCGCACAAAAATAAACACGCCGTGTGTGTACAGTGCGTTGACAATAGCAAAACTTCAATATACTGCAGTTTTTGATCAAAGGACTGAATCTGTAGAAAAGAAATCTGGAATATAACTAAAGCTGTCATTTTATTTTTCATAGCAAAGTAATTTGTGTGGAACACACATCACTATGGAAAAATCTAGAACACTATTTTAGGTTACTTGAGCCATTGTGTGTAGCCATGTCAGGCAGGTATTCAGACAGCTACTTGTATCTGAGATATATTTTCTTCGTCTTGTATTCTGGTAGATTTTATTGTGATTTACACGCTGGTTTGATGAACATATGAAATGGCTTGCAAGGAAAAAGTTTTCATGGGGAGCACTTTGTTAGGGATGTCCAAACTAGCAGAGAGAAACATCAAATTAAAAATCATCCAGATCAGTCAAATCAGGATTATTCTCTACAGTGTAAAAAACAAATCCAGATTAGGCCTTTGTGATTCAACTATTGCCATTTTTAAGCATGTCTTTTCAGGTTTTGGATGAGATTCAAAGACCTGGAATGGTATCTCTGTTTTCACACACATTCATTTTTCTAAGATACTCTCCAGTCTGCATTTTCAAAGCTGACTGGTGATTGCTGGTGTCTTCCTTGGTGTGCAAGAGTTGAGACAGCAAAAAAGACCTGAAATTCAGGGGCTGCTTCCTAAGGTCTGAAAAGTTTCAGCTCTCTAGGTGTCTCAGCTTGGGCCCGCAAAAGCAGATGCATCCAAATGCAGGCCCATATGTTTGAGCATGTTGCACCACTATATATGCTCTCGCTGGCACTGCTGAAAGGCATCCATTGCCTGCAGCCCTCCCACGCACCTCCCTCTGCTCCGCTCCATTTAGGGCTGTGCACACGCTCGAGATTTCAGGTAGCCTGGATGAAGAAACTTCTTGTTATTCCCGTAGCTAAGAAATGCGATGGTCAAGATCTGAGGCTGCCCCGTAGCTTCTCAGCATGCATATTCCCCATGGAAGGAGTATTCACTTACATACAGAGGACACTAGAAATATAAAAATGATGGCTCCTAAAACTGGAATTGTGTAAGCAGTAACAACAAGAAATTATATTCTTAGCATATCTATTACATCAGCCACATTTCCCTTCACCCAAAACTTCTCTTACTGAATGTAACTAGGTGATCCACCTGAGCTATAAGGTGAAAAAGCAAAACTAGCACTGTAATTCTAGGAAACACCTTAATACATTTTCGAATGACTTTTTATAAAATAAAGCAAATCATAGAGTGGCGTCCAGCAGACAAACCCTTAGGATACACAAAATAAAACACAGTGAAAATTCCTAAGAAAAGTGAAATTGTAGATATTGAAAGCAATTGGACTCTGTGCCCCTTTTTGATTCCTGTATCTCCAGACAGCCTCTTTTGCAGTTCTAGCTTGATATTTTAGGGGACAAAAAATCCAGTTCTTAGCAAAGGATGTTATTTTAGAGCTACAGAAGTGTTTTCTTTCTTGTGTTCCTTATCATATAATACCTTACCACTCACTAATCATATTCTAAAGAATAGAAAAAAATACATTAATTTAATAGGTATTAAATTTTACATCTTTTTAGTTAGAAGTCTGTATTCTGTTACTCACAAAGCAGACACGTGGAGCCAATTTAAGAAGCAAATGGTGACAGATTTGAAAGGAAGCATTAAAGCTGCAGTTGAATATTTACTGTTTCTGTTGCACTTGTTTTCTATTTTCTATTTTTATATTTATATTTATATATGTATGTTCTTCTACATACACCCACTATATACATATATATATTTATATGGTATCTAGATATATGTCCAGTGCCTATATAGAATCTATGCATTGTAGTTTGCAAAAAAGCTACATGTAATGGAGAATTTCAGCTAAATGTAAATTGTTGCAATCAATGGCAATATAAATTTGAAGAGTGTAATATATTCTGTACACTGCTAATATGTGCTACTACTAGGTATATTCCTAAAAAACAAATTGTTACACTTCAAACGAATTTTCTCGCTGGCTTAAAGTAATTTCTTATCCAAATCTTTTTATTTTTATCTACTAGGAAAACTTGTAGGGAAACATGTTATCTACTAGGAAAATATAGACAGGCAGGTAACAAAATAATTGCTGAAGCTCATCAGAGACAGGACTTTCATAAGCAAGTTGTTGAATCTTATCCAAGTTTGAGATCTGCCTGGAGAAAGATCTATCCTCAAGCGCCGGGGCCTCCTTCCCATTCCGGAGGCAGCCCCTCCGCCTGTGCGGCAGGGCCTGGTGTGCAGCTCCCAGTTTGCTGCTTCCAGTTTACAAGCAAGCTGAAACTTGCCTCCGCACCTCACTCCTTGCCATGTCCAAACCTGGCTCCATGGCAGCTGCTGACAACGAAGGAGTCCACAAATGCCTTGCTGAGCAGAGGGCAATTCGCCTCTTTCTGCTTTCTGTGCAGCGGTTGCTCCGTCATCTTTTCTAACTCCTTTCAGCAATTCCTCCCGATGCCTGTTACCTGTGTTTACATCCACGGCGTATTTGATCCTATTGCTTGCCCCATGCACTACATTATTTTATACACTGCATTCAGGGAGATAAATTGTTATGTGGAGATACTGAGGTGATGATGTTCCTAAATAGACACTCTAGGGTGTTGATAGGGGCAGCAAGTTGCTGGTTTCTCTAATCTTTTAGAGATTTATGAACCCATTTAAGCAGGATAAACAATTCATTGCCAGGTTCTTTAAGCATCTGCTGTAAAAACAGGTATTTGCAATTTGTGTTTGGCTTTGACCAAGCACACAAAAAGGTAGTTGAGAACAGGTATTAAATTAGATGTAAGAAAACCAGAAATAATTCACCAAACTCTGACTTCTACAAAGTGAGGACGTGAGCATGAATCATACGTATAAAACCGGATACATAGGAGTGAGTGTAGACACTGGCAATTCTAGTGTCAATGTGGGGTATTCTTCAAAAAAAATGTTCTCACATAAAAAGAAATGAATTCATGATAGTATAGAGGAGGGAGTTCAAACTAGGTGATCGAAATTATTCTTTCCAGATGTATAATCTGCAAATTTACAAATAATGTGAATATGCGACTATACTGCAATTTCATTTTCCCTTAAAAATAACTATATACTTGTTTGCATGTTAAATATCATTGTCTAGTTGGCAGTTCACTGTATTTCTGCTTACTATATTTTAAGTTGGGAGAAAATCTCACAAGCGCCTTGGAAAGAAATCCAAGTAAAGGCAGATTTCCTTACACGTTGGTTTCTATATTGAAAGCTTTAGGTGCCCTCTTTTGGTAAACCTTGGGAATTTCAAGTAGGCTTTGTGTTTAAAAACTCGACCTGTGAAGGAATGGCAACAACTCTCTAAATCAAATGAATCCTATCATGAGCATTATACAAGTGGAGTTTGCTGGAAAAAAAAATGCATGAAGTCTTATTGCATGAAGCACTTTGATATTAATCTCACATATGCAGCCAGCTAATGCTTTTCCATTATATTCTCAAATTAGGTGTTTGATTTTAATTGCGATGCTTCAAGAAATTTGCATGCTTAAAAACCATATACGTGGAATGCATAAATGCAGTGAAGCAGCACTATAATTAACAGAAGGTTTTCTGGTGAACGTAAAGGTTCATTTATGCCATACTGTCTAAATGACTTTATTTGACATGGAGACTCACTTCTCAAAGCCATAGTAAATTTCTAGTTTCCACAAGTGCAGTGCAGTAAAACATTGAAAAAGTTTCCTTAGGAATATACAGGTACAAATGCAGCAATTCAGCTTGTATCTCTGTGCTTGGCAGTGTGGTTGGATGTGGTGGACTCCTACCCGTGTATTGGCTAGCAAGACCAGCAATGTTCTGTGTCATTTCTTTTACTGCTGGCTTCCTTTCTGTCTAGAGTCCTCAACCTGTTTTTGTAAAGACAAAAGAAGCTACTCTCATTTCTTTTTCCTCAGCAACACTTGCAACAATGATATTTTGAAATATCCTCAGAGTGGTTAGCCTTCATGTTGCATCAGAAGGAATCTCAGGTGAAGTTAACAGAGCAGTTGGTGCTAGTTCTTAGCATCTTACATGATGTGATAAGCATCTTATGTGATGAAATATCTAAACCTTTTTTAGGTTTAAATATCTAAACATTTTTATGCCAAGTAGATTAAGAAAATCCATAAAAATTGATAGTTTAGAGAACATGAGCAAGTCACTATTTTTTCTTTAAATTTGCTTTTCACAGTTTCTCTGATCATATCAATACTGACCAAGATAAGTGAATCAGCTGTTAACTTCAGTAGCAGGTAGTCTTGCTGCCTCCAATCCAATTTTCTCTCAGAGGTGCGTTCATCAAAAATCTTTTTCACACGGGTATGAGGGTTTTAGCAGGGAGTGCTGCTGGCTCGGGCCAGCCTTTTTCAGAACTTCCCAATAAAAGGAATGGTCTCTGCACCGCTTGTTGCTGTTAGTAGTACCTCTAAAATGATGAGCTGCAATTGGAACTATAACTGGCCAAACAGTGGCAGAATATGGATACCTATTGCAAATTTAACATCAGCACTAGCATTGTGTGCAGACTTAGGGCAACAGGGCACATTGCCACATCAATTTTTAATCAAGGTTCTCCAATTAAATCAATGGACGGTACTGTTTAAAAGGTAATACTACAGTAAAACCCAATAGTTGGCTCTAATCCATAGAAGATAGACAAGTTCAGGCTGGTGGTAACTCAAGTAATGGAGGTTGCTTTCAAGTGTTCTCAGTCATTTAGCTCACTCTAAAATGCAAAGTTTCAAAACTATTCATCTGATGTCAGTTAGGCTCCATTTGTAAATATATTTCCTATAATGTGGGGTGCAATGTTTTATTCATAATGTGAGCAAGCGCAAGACCACATGAGGCAAAATATGTAAGCAGATAGAAGGAATTTGTTATAGGCACAAGTCATTGCTGAGTAGGTAAGAAATATCCCACCAAGCAACTTCAGTACTTTTTTTTGATATTCCTGTACCGTCATTATATAGATTTGTTCCTTAACAGTCAATATTGTGGCAATTTTCACAGTATTTCCCATTTCCTTTATGTTAATGACGCAGAGAATGATGAGAGGGCTATTATAAATATCAGAGCAATGTTGCCTGATTTGGGGGCATTTTTTTGCATGGATTATTCAGAGGAATTTCTGTTCATCAAGGAAACAGAATAGTCAAGAGATGACAAAGTTAAAAAAAGATGAATTGGGCATGTTTATTTTTAGATTTCAGAAGCTCTAAAATTCTCAATAGGCTCCAGCTCAGTGTCAGAGATCTGAATCTGTCAGTGTAATAGACACAAGCAGATTACAGGAAGCAAAACCTCGTTACTTTTTGATGCACCTCTTCAAGAATGAGAGGGCCTGAAGATCAGGCCTGCTCGTTTTGAAGTGACTGGCAAAACTTACCTTGACTTCATGGGAAGCAAGATTAGTATCATTCATAGTGGTCAGTGCTCTTAAAATGTTGTGCCTTGATTCATACTGAGAGCTATACTGGATCACCCGGACTCCTTGCCCCCCATAATTAAAGATTTAGCAGTGTTGGCAACTCTAACCATTCAAAAATCTTGGTCAGACACCCAAAGTCTATTTTAGACATTAAGTTTATAAAAACAATACACAGTGTTAAAAGTTCACATTTTTTCATCTGTTTTGGCAAGCTGGAGGCCTAAAAGAATTTTTGCTTATATTGATTGAAGCAAAGAGTGCCATTTAATTCACAGTTCCTAGGATTTGACATATTAATGGAAACACTAGATATCAATTTTGGGATTTGATGAAGTCCATGAGAATTTTAACATGATTTCTCATCAGACGAGATCACGAGACGAGAAATACGAGGCATTGGCAGGGCTGGCAAGATTTTCTGAAGAAGACCTGTCGGAGGTTAAAGAGAAGAATTCTTGCTGTTGTTTACAGTTTCTTTGACTTGTCCATCCAAAACATGGGGTTCTGTAATGTAGTTCAGTAGTTTTCTGTGAAGGACCAGAAGGTGTATCTGACTCTATGTCTATTTAGAGCAATAAATTTACCTAGAGGTGTGTTTTAGAGATTTAATATATATTCATTATTTAGTGTCAGTAAGGCAAGATATTGTCTCCTTGTATAAAGAAATAATCGGAGTTGGGAAAGACAGTGATTTACCTACAAGCCTGACTTAGAAAGGTCATCAGAAAGGGATTACAGTCCCGAGCTGTGACAGATCTGATAGGTCAGAGCTCCAGAGATCCCCAGTACTTCTCAATATTACCTCAGCATCACCAATTTGGAGTTTACACGCGCAACCAAAACCCTTGTTCCAAAGCCTTTTGATACCAAATGACTCCAATCCCTTCTTCAGTTTATTTTACACCCTTTACAGTCTTCTCAGAAATCTCACATTTCTCATTGTCCCGGGTCTTTCCATATTAATCCCCTGTTCTTTACTGCCTCTGAATCTCTTAGCCCTCAGTCCTTCCTGCAAGCCTTCCCATTCTCCCATCTCCACAAACCTAATGTCCTGTCATCAAAATTCACCTGCAAGGAGATGAAGCGACGTCCTGCAGGAGCAGAGCGGCCCTGTCAGGAATTTCCTACAGTCAGACAGAATACACCCTTGTCAGAAACCCAATGCTTGTTCAGAAAGCATAACTATGAAATATGGATGTATAGCAGTTACAGCTCAGAAGTTACAAACCCTTCTTCTCAACCAAGATTTTGTGCGTTTTAGTCCCTTCTTTTTTTTAGTTCCCTACTTGACTGAGGTACTCCCTTAGTGTGCACAGTGATTTGAGCTCCCACATCACTTCTGCCTCCCAATAATTAGTATTCCTCCATCGTCAAACCTCAAATCAATCCTGCTTCCCAGATTCCACATCAGTTTTGCGCCCTTCGCCCATCCCTATGATGTAATTTTAGATCAAAGCCAGCAAAGAGGAATAGTCAACCTCTTAACAGTCTGCCTATCCATCAGCTGTAGGAAACTCGCCTTCTTTCATTTGAATCAAATAGAGAAGGATTTTGCAAATCCTGTATGGCAGGATTGATGGTTCCAGGTACTGGGCAGGCTATGGGATTATGGGATTTCTTGTTTTTAAGAGGATAGGAACATTCTTTAAAACGCAAATATTTCAACAGCCTGAGAAAATTGTTTTCCTCTCAGTTCTAATTAGATCATAGGTTCAGTGGAAATTGTAATAATTTCTGACTTTGAAAAATGTGATGTTTCATTGGCTTCAACAGTTAATCAATGATTGAATTCATTCAATAGAAGTTTACTTAAGTAAACCAGAAAACAGATGTTGTGTCTCATTCATTTTGCTATATAGGCTCAGAGAGGTAATTACTACCAAAACTTGGAAATCCTAATCTGACAACTGAATTAAGTTTCTATGTGCATATATTATATATACCATCAAATGTTCAATAGTTGGAAATTAGACATTCTGGAGCTGGCCTGCAGAAACCTTTCAAGACATTGGAGATTTATGAGGGGTCAAATATGACTAGCAAGTCTGACCTAAGTGCTTCTTGTGAAATTAAAGGAAAATAAGAAAACCATTTTACATAGTATCAGAGTGGAATCATTGGAAAAAAACAGAGCAAGGAAAACACTCACTTGATGCTAAGGTAAATTAGCAAAGGTATTTCCAGTTATGTAATTTTCTTTGCAATATCTGTCTACTTGCATAATAAATTATTTTAATTTCAAAATATAAGATCATAAGCAAGGTTACCATGGACATCCAGAAGTGAATACTGGAGATTAAGAGCATAAAAGTCAATATTTCAATTCGTATGATTCTGTATCTCTATTAAGTCTCTTCCTCAGCACAGCTATGACAAGTTGATGTCCTGATGTAGTAATGGTGAGTGAGGGTTTTCTAGGGAAAGGGAAAACAAAATATTGTTTAGATGGGAAAACCCTTTGTTGCAAATCTGAACTCATTAGAACAATGATTAATTTGAGGTCCATATAAAAAAAGCAAGTTTGTGAACTTTGATGTAGAACATTTTCTTTGTCAATCTAGAAACCCAAGTCTTTATATGCAGTTTTAAAGTTGGTTTTAGTAGGTGTCTCTTGAACCCGTAAATACATTTAGATCCCACTTGACAATTCTGCTGCTGCTGTGTGAGCCACAGTAGATCCTGTGCTTCTTTTTCTCTCCTATGCCGTCTTGAAAAAGATGAGCGAAAAGTACTGGATTTCTGCCAATCTAATGAATAGATAAATGGAAGAAGACGTGTTTTCACATAGCATTTTTAAAAATCCTCTAAGTGGTCTGATCTATAATATTTTTGAAAGGATTTTAGTTTGTACTGGAAGGAATTGAAAATCTGAGAAATTCACAGTAACTTAGGACACCTTGCTGAATTAATACCAGGTTTTCATTTTCAACTGCTGCTTAAACTTGTTTATCGAGACAGTCCTCTGATCCTGTTGAAGCCTCAAGGAAAAGGACAGTATCCCGAGTCTTAAATCATCCTGAGTAAACTCAAAGGAATTACATCACGGTGCTTGGTAAATCCTATGACCTTAACTCTTTCATTGCCATAGGGTGTTTGATTTTCCTCTAGGAAAGTGCACCTAACTCAGTCTCCAGTGAAATACCACTTCATTTGTGAACGGCATGGACAGAGTTACAGTGGCAGGTCTCAGTCCTCCTAAGAAGAAAGTGCTCAGCTGATGCACACCTTACGTGCTAAAACACTCCTCCTTGAGATTATAAGCCACAAAAGGCTGTTGTAGGTCAAACAGTGTGGAAATGCCTTTCAGCTACGCTGCTCACTTTTACATCTCAGTTTTGATACATTGATGGAGATATGTATGATTAAAAGCTTATAGAGTTTGGCTTTAATATTCAACCTGGAATCTCAGTCTACAGGAACAAGAGGTGACAGAAAGGTGGCAGTGGTTTATATTGTCATTAAATTGAAATGGTATCTCTGGAGAATGTCTAGAGGATCTGATGTCCTATATGACACTAAAAATTAAAAAGTTGTGCAAGGGGTTGAAACAAAAAATACATAATCCACCTGATGAATTTAGTGTTAGTTTAGTGTAATACCATAGAGGCTTGTATTGATAATTTTTGTGTTCTGACCAGTATTTGTTTCAGTAAAAGGAAAATCAGAAAGAAAGAAGGTTAAATTATCCCATGTCACTCCTTCTAGCCAGGCGAAGATTCTGTAAGTTGTAAAGCCAGTTGTAACGGCTCCTTTCAAAGGCTTCTGCTGGTCTCCCTGCACCTTTCATAACCTGCCTCTGGAGTCTGCGTGGCTGAAGGCCCCAATACCAGAGGGATGTGTGCGGTGCTCCCCGCCACCCTGCTAAACACCACTTTCCTGTCATCCTCCCAGACCCTACACGTTGTTTACCATCCCTCCTTGTAGGCTCCCTGTCACTCACATGGGCTGTCCGGTGTCAGGGCTCCCTCACAGGGAGCTCCAACAGGTCTCTCATCCTGAGGGAGATGGAAATGACTCCTGCAAGGGAGAGATCTGCCAGCAGACCGAAGGAGTCCGGTGACAGTCAGGCAGCAATGACACCTTCTTTCACCAGCAGAGGTGAAGCTGGAAGACAACATACCCCCATGGCCTAAGTTTCCCCGGCATTCTCACAAAGGATGGGTCCCTTCCAGCATTGTATCAGTTGTAGCACTTCCACAGTAAAAAAATGTGGACCTTTAACTCAAGTGCTTTTGCTTTTAGAGGTGCCTAGCTCAGATTCAACACATGGCCCCAAAATGAGCATGGGCTCATTTGTCTGTGCTGTCTGTAGCCACTAGATCACAACCTGCTGCAAGCAGAAGCTGGAACACCTGATGGTTTCCACATGGTCTAGATGACACCTCGATAACACTTGGCAGACCATGTGTACATATCCTTCTGTAGGTTAGCTCCTCTTGCCCTCCCATATCCCTCAGTACTGAATTGCAAGTAAGTGAGGTGGAAGAGATTTACAAAGTTAATTTACAATTTGCTCATCAACATATATAGAAATTTGGTTAGGATCCTTGAGCTATTATTACAAGGCTTTATATTTATTGCACATTATTTCATTGAAGTAAAACATAAATTTTACCTCGTAGTTTTAATACTTACAGTGTATTTCATTCTCCCTGTTCCCTTAACCACAGAGCAGGGCAACTATTAAAGACTCCATTTCAATAAGATTAAAAGCAGCATGTGGGGAATTCTGTCCGTTTCAAAAAGATAGTGAGTGACTCTAAGCTGCTGTAAGGACAGACCTGGCTTCATCTTCATAGGTGTGGCTGGATGTTTCAGGAAAAATAATGTATCAGACAGAGCCATTCAGCTCTAAGTCACCGGTTAAAACCCTGCCTGATTTCAACAGCTTCTAGCTGAACCCTGTACCCTGCCCCACTCCCCCAGTGCCCTAGCAAACGATTTCAGTGGGAGCTGCGTCCAGTTCAAAATCATGTTTTCAAGAGAGACTCTCCTGCTCGGTAGATGTAGCAGACTAGCAGTCGGAGTAGGATTGCTCAGTGAGACCTCCTGCAAGAGCCACCAAATCATTGGACTTCTAATGTCTCTAAATGTCTCTAAATGTCCAGCTCTACTCTCTTTGTCAGACCTAGGACATGTGAAGAACTTGCTCTTGTGAGCTGATTTTACATTTGTATATGTTTTGAGCTTCAAGACTTGAGAGGACTGTCTCTTCCTTGTGTTCACCTCTACAAAAAATACTGAAAGCAAAACTTATTTTCATGTTTTCAACACAGAGTGATGCAAGCAGCCTCGCCTGCAATTGTGTTCTACATTTTTCTTTTATTTGAATGGACTGAAAAACAGATTCTTGCCCAACCAAACCAATTTCTCAGTATCTTTATTAGCTATTACAGCTATTTGGGCTTGAAAACAACATACAATTTTCTTCTAGTTTTTACACACACTATGTTTCACAAGAACAGTTGATTCCCTGGAGAATTTATAAACCAAGATTCCAGTACCACAGTTGGATCCATGCAAATTAAAAACAGTGGGGATCAATAAAACTTCAGGATTCACTAAGATTAACTTGATTTTAAGATCAGAGGAAAATAAGAAACACAGAAGAAAAAATATATTTAAGAGTATTGGCATTGCAGGATGTAAAGATCAGATTTCTTGAAGGATTTGTCTCTTAAATGGAGTAGTATTTTTGGTTGTTTTTTATGGATCATTAGAAGGGTAATTCTAAAGTCATTAGATTTACAAGTCATTTAGGGCAGTTCTAAAATGCTGGGTACATGTCTATATTACATGGTCCTACTTTCAGCAAGATTAGGTTAATAAAATAAACAGAGAATATTTATTAGAAAGCATAAATATTACTTAAATATCAAATCTCTATTCAGTACTTTTGAACTTTGATAAATAAAAGATGGAATCCAGGAAAATACAGTTGTTTATATTATGTCAGCCTTCCCCAGAATGAGATCACAGTATAATTGAATAAAATATATGTATTCTGAAAGCCATTAATTAGCCAGCATGTAATAGTTCACAAGACCTGCTAATATATGGGACTTCTGGGAGTCTTTTCAGATTGCAGCAATTGATTTTGTTTCAGAGCCAAGAAGTGGAGAGTGGTTTTAATATTTTTTTCCCTCTTCCAGAAACATACCTGATAAATCTGGCAGTGCCTTTTCTTTCTTCACCCTCTGTTCCAATCAGGCCATAATTACCCTGGCATCAAGGTCAAGCAACTTGGCTAGCTCTGAAAGATATCAGCTGTTTTTCTCATGCTTGCTGAGCCTCTCTTAGACAAATTTTGCATTGTTTTTTGTGTCAGTTTTATCATGGAACATTGTGCTGCCATCTGGGAAGAAAAACACCACGGTACAGGAGCAGCTGGTGAATGAGAATGGCCAAATAAACATTGGCACTCGCTCTGCCATTAGGTGCGATAAGAGGGCTGAGGCCAAGCCAAAAGAGACAGCCCCAAACTGCTGCCGCCATCCTTCACTGTCCCTTCCTCTCTTATCTCTATTTAAAAACACAGCTATCATTCATTTTAGAGAAGGGAAACCAAACGTAGCTATCAGGTGGCGGACGTGCGCTTCTGAAGCCTGGAAAACAGAGATATCCACAGTCAAAAGCATCTGAAGTGGCTTGCCAGCCGACTGAGAGACTGGATACTTTTATTTTACTGGAAAAATAACAAGAACATTTTGCATTTCTGTAATGACTCCTGTCATAGGAGTTCAAAGCACTTTAGAAATAAATTAATTCTCGCAGTACTTTGAGTATGGCTAAGCAGCCACTTAGCTTCTTTTTCACAAACAGGTGTACTGGGGCATCAAGAAAAAAATACCTGAATAGCTCAGGGTTGAAGGTGGAATTTGTGTTAAGGTCAGAAGTAAATCTTCACTTTCCTAGCTCCTATCCCTTAAACTCTCCCAGTAGCCCAACTTTCTTCACGGAGACCTGAGGGAGCCAATGTGCTTGCAAACAATGTACGTACCAAATTTTTCCTCCAGAAATACAACTTCATGCAGGATTGTATTGTTATTTACTTTCTAAAAAGTTGAGTTACATTTGGGGGATTCCTTATAGGCAGACACCTTGCAAAGCAGTAGATACAGGAACTACATTAATCCCTCCAACGGCACAAGCTTTCTAAAAGGGCTGTGTGTGCTGGGGAGGGTGATTCTTAACTCTTACACATCAGTGCCTCCAAGGACACAAAGGATCTCTCTTAGACATCATTTCTCCAAGGAAGACCTTGCATATCAGCATATATATGTTTGCATTTGCAGATTGCATCAGTTGAGAATTTATTTACATTTAGAACATATTGGACACATATAGGCATGCAGTGCCTATGGTCACCTATCAGCTGATAGTTTTACTTAAAACTAGGAAGCTTTTCTGAAAATTAAAAAAAAAATGCCCCAGTAACTCGCCTAATTTTTGAAAGTGACAAAAAGTAGTCTATATGGTATTTAAAATTAAAGATGGATCATTCTTTATATTCCATTACGTTCTATGTTATGATATCGAATACAAGCTCTGTTGGCCTCTCAAGGTTGACTGCCAAATACTGTTGTCTTTGCCATCTGATGGCTGCTTAGGGAAGAGTTTAGTAATTTCAGTCCACTTCCCAGTGATAACTGCTGTCTTCCTCCCAAAATCACATATGGCACTATCTGGCCAGATTATTTCTGTGATTTCTGTTATTTCTTATTTCATTACTTCTGTTATTAGAGAATTAAGAGCACAGATTAGTCCAATCCAAAGTTACCACATTTTCCTTTCTTGTGTCTCCTGTGCAACTTCAAAAGCCTGAAGAGGCACAACTCAGGAGCTTTTAAGAGCAGGAGGAATCCTCATCCAGTCTGATCTCCCACAGCAGCATAGGCCACAAAACCTCAGGTGATTTGTAAGGACGGGAAGCAAGAACCAGAGTGGGAGCTGTTTGGCTGCTGCTCTTTGTGTGCCCTAGTGAGCTGAATTCTGCCTGCCTTTCTGAGGGCAGAGAGAACTGGGCTGTTTTATGTCTCTCTCCTCCTCCCCTCAGTTCATACTCATGAACCTGGAACATCAAGCCTTTCCAAAACTGGGGGAGAAGAAAGAACTTTGCAGATAGGTGTGGTCTGCTCTCCCATCAGCTTAGCTTCCCTGGAAAACTGAGCTACCTACACAGCCATGGAGAGTGGAGCCCTGTGTCACAAGACATGAACCTTGTGTCTCACCAGGCAACATTTATCAGGTGGTACTCTTATGGGTAAGAGTGATTCCTTTCCACAAGAGATTTGTCCTATCATTCTTATTTTCCCATTTTCCTATGATGAGCATGAGAATGCTGATACTTCCAGCTGTCAAACTTTCCCACCAAAAGAATAATAAATGAAAAGAAAAATTAAAAAGTAAAGCATGCAAAAGATAATGGAAACGAAAGGAGACTCAATCTTTTTTAAAATAAATATATCTGTTAAAATTAAAACTGCTCTAAATCACATTCCCAACTCTGAATTCCAGCTGATTTCCACTCAGTATCACAGCTCCGCTGTGATTATTTGTGCGTGGCCTAGGAGAGCTAGGAGACTAACACAGACATGTTACAAATATGTGAAATGCAGGTGTCGTGCTTGAGGAGGATCCTGTGGGGGCCAAGAGAAGGAACATGTGCTTCAGATACACTGCCATATGAGACATACAATGGCATGCAAGACAGGATGCTGAAAGAGAAGCAGAATCTAAAGAAGAACAAGTGCTCAAGAGGTTTGGATTCCATTTCAGTTTGTCACTAGGCTGCTGGATGATCCTAGGCAAATCATCATGTCAGCGTGATTAACTGCAGTTTTGTCATCTGTAGAACAAAGATGAGCTCAGTAACATCCCTGATTGATAAGTACTATGATTAAAAAACACTTGGATATAGATTTTGGGTTTTTTTTTTTTTTTTTTCTGATGGAAAGCTCTATGCCAGATCTGGATGTAACTGTTTATCTCAGAAACCATTCACTGCATCCAGTCTCCATGTCCGTCTGGTGACAACATTGTTTCTGTTATTGGCTCTCTGGTGAGCTGGCAACATGCTTTTCACACCAATTGTTAATCAAAATTCCATCAATTTATGTCATGGACAAGTTCTGTTGAGGATTAATCTTAACTTTAAATATTTTAGTATAGTGCTGCATTGGGAAACAGAAAGAAGGAGGGAACCCTGTACAGCTGCTCTCAGAAGTCTGCTGATCAATCTCTCAAGGCCATAGCACACCAACCATAGCATTAAAAAGAAAATCTTCACTGGGGGTCCTGTAACAATAGAAGATCTAGAAGGTCTGCCAGTCCTGCAGGGTAACTCAGAAATGGCCTACTGATCATGAGATAGATCAGTCATGTGGCGCTGAAAAGCCCTTCAGAAAGAGTTCTTAAAAACAGAGTTAAGTGAAGGCATGCAAAGGCATCCAGTGTGGATAAATCTGCTTTTTTATTTCCTGCGGATACATTCCACACAGCTACCTAGGGAAGAATGCCTGAGGAAGGAACTAGTGATTCTCCCCACTTTCCCCTAGTGATGGGGAAACAAACTGACTTCTGTAAGCAAAAAGACTTACTTACAAGTAGCAGTGCTAGTCTGCCCTTGCACGGCGGATGAACTGAGGTCCTTGCCTTGCCTGTTCCATCACAACAGTGCCACAATTCTGCAATTAGGCTTGTACAGGCAGGAAACCTAAATATGGCAATTGCTGTTGGGACCATGTCTTGTGTAAATATGTCCAACTTAGTTTGTTCCTGGTATCTCAAGTACCAGTAAAAGTCTAGATGAAGCAGCACAGATTGGGGATTGCAAAAGTATCCAAATGAACTAGATAAATATTCAATGTAAATACTCAATATATTTCACATCCATACTACATTATCTGATGTGTGCTCTCAAACCCAGCATTTGCTGCGTTTGCTTTGCCCCATGCACGCTGGGAGTAGGTTCTGGTGTGTTATATTCATCCTGTCCACAAGATGTCAATGCACCCTAAGAATTGCAGTGCACATACGTGCTAGTTGTTATGTAGGATGCAGCCTTGAATATTTGTGCATTTCTGTTTTGTGTAAATGCAGTGTCTAGATCACCACAGCCATGATTCTTACTGGGGCACTAAGGAAATGTCACTGCCAGTGGTAGCTGACAATAATAATTGACATAGACCAGGTGTCCTGCAAAAAGAATCTGGGGAAAGAGGTGTCCACGAAGAGCCCCTGTGATTCTCCTATTTGTCCTGTTTGGAGACATGGAGGGATTCATCAGGACGTGGTGGTTAGCAGAGTACATGAGCCACAAAGAAAGGTATTTTAACTTAGGCATCATGCCTGAAATCCCAGGTGAGAACTGCATAACACCTGAATTGCCGAGAGTGTGGGCAGAATGTGATCGTATGTATGAACAGCTGCCCTTGTTTACTGATACAATCCAGTGTAAAAAAGGATAAGAATTAGACTTATGGAAATTCATATTAATCCTTGTCTTTACTGAAAGCTATATCCTGCTCTCATTTTCCTTTAGACTATTGATGAAATAACATGAATGCTCAGAATTAAAATCTGCAGGTAAGGAAAAGAGGTTGTTACTTCTAGTTATAAAGGACTTCTAAACTCCTCAAATATAGGCATCAAGGAATGCTAATTCTTATTATGCTTTCTTGTTTTACACTTCTGTTGGTACCAAACATGAGAACAGAATTACCTATTTGTAATTGCCTGTTAGATTCAGAGCTAGGTGAGATGGCACAAGATGCCCACATTAGGCTGTTTGAATTTTGAGTTATATCAGCGAGACCTAAATGTGAGGAATTGGTTTATCTGGAATGGGAGAGGACAGGGTGGGTACTTTCACTGGCATTCCCCCAGGAAAGAAGCAGCCAGAATTTACAAATGTGTTTCAGTAACACAGTAACTGCTGCCAGTTTGTCAGAAGGCAACTTTTGCCAAATGCCTGTTCAGTTTTTCCATAGACCTTTAATATTTTCTTTCAAAAGAGGAGCATGGAAAATTATTTGAATGCCATTTATTACAACAGAGATGCTAAATTTGTCCTTCTTATAATCTTTTGGAGAAACAGATATTTGCTAATAGCTCATTTTTTAGTAATATAAATTACATTTATAGCAAATGACTGGCTTTGTCATTTCCTCACATTTTGTATAGAAGGAGGCTGATTCCACTCCTCCTTACTCCATAAATAATTTTATGCTGTTGTTGGAATTAAACAACATAAAATACGTTTAGAATCACCTTACTGTAAACTTGGGGGTTGTTAGTTATGTTTTCCTGGGATAAATCTGGACCAACATCTGTTTCAATAGCATGTCATGGGGAAAAGAAAAAAAAAAAAAAGAGCTAAAGAAGATTTACTTAACATGAAATGGGAACTAAATTGGCTTTCTTTTGAATCTTCAATAACATTTTAATCAACAAGAATATATATATATCTCCCAACATACCTCCTCCTGAGGTCCAGGCCTGGAAATTTCTCCCTGTTCTATGTCTCTCTTTCACTTTTTCCCACCCTTGCTGCCCATGAAAATATATTATGTCTTGTCTTTTTTTTCTTTTTCCTGCTGTGATAAATAGTTAGATTAATCTGAGTAATATTTAAACTGAAAGTTAAATGCTGTCTTTTATAAGAAACCATCTTTAGCATAAGGTGACAACTACTTGGCCAGCTAATTCTTCAGAAATGCATCAGTTATACTTTAACATTTTCATGAATTTCATTGACCATAGCTTTTAAAGGATTATTTTTTCCTCAAATGAAAGCAAAGTCTACACAACAGTTTTTATCCCTAATCTCACACAAGTTTTTTTTCTTCTTGTTTCTCAAGAATTTGCCTTTCCTTATACTCACACCCTGCAAATGACACCTTTGTCAGTACGAAGGGAGGTAATGCAGTTTGCTGCTTTCAAGAGCAAAGCTAAGCTGAATGCAAAAACAGAGCTAGGAAAGCAAGCAACAACCTTAAAAAATATATATCAATTTTACACAGAGTATAATGCACCTAGAATGACGGTTGAAATAAAGCTCTTACTTGTGACCGCAAGTCTATAGGTGACTTCCTCTTATCAGGAGAGCAAGTTTTAAGCAGGCTTTGAAGATGCCGTTTTCATGGGGTGCAGACAGACACAGATAGTTTCAAACCCTCTTGTTTGACGGCTCCATGGGGCAGAGGCGCACATGATTTCACTTCCTTCCTGTAATCATTAATAGTTTTCTACTTAACAAAAAGACCTTCTGTATGCAGTGTCTGAATTGTGGTAATTATAATGTTTATTCATTTCCATCAGACTGGTAAGGAAGACAGATCAATATAAAACATTTTGACCTGAGGCCTGTGAGATCCAGACTTTGTGTCTGTTCTGTAGAAGACCTCAAACAAATCACCTTGACACAGTTATCTCCAAAGACACCTAAGAGTATCCACCTACCAGCTATAGTTTTCTCTGTTCAGGTGGCTGCCTACTTTTGTGGATCCTGCTCTCACTTTGAACATGCCTACTTTGCCTTTTGATGGTAGTAGTCATGGCCAGATTTGCCTGTCCTAATGTAGCAGTCAACATCTAAATAATTGTTCAGACTTTCTATCTTCAATGGAGAGAAATAGCCTTTGTAGGGTGTGATTCATCTCTTCAGGTTGCTGGTGCATGCCCCCAAAATGCCCATTTCTCTCCTCTGACTAGAAAGGATCCTTAGTCTTCATGGTAGCTACTTGAAATTGGGCAAGATGCTGTGGGCAGCAGATGCCAGGACTCCAGGAACATCTAGAGGGTCCCCTTTAAATACGTAGCTTATGACCCAAGTGCTTTAATAGTGTCTTGGTGTGATCAGGCAGGATGTCAGCAGTTGCTGGAAGAGTCTATACAAGAGAGCTATGAACACATGAGAAAAGAGACACTTTCATAAGCTTTCATCCGTTAAGAACAGAGTCCGAACTTGCATTGCACTGCAGTACTGAGGACAAATAACCAAAAGGCAGAGAAGCTTAACTGCAGTCGTGTCCAAGGCTCTGTAAAGGCCAGCTGAGATAGATAAGCCTGCTGTCTGGGATTTTGTGGTTTTATACATCACGATCTTCTGCACAGAGGTGTCTGCCAAGAGTGCTGCAAAAGCATTTCAAGTACTCGGGCTAGTCAGGATATCGCTCCAGAAGCAGCTCAATTATGGCTGATTAGATATAAATCCACTGAGAGTTAAAATCTTTTCCAGCTTTTATTTTGCTTTTTTTTGTTGTTGTTGTTTTTTTTTTCTTTCCCCCTCCTACCTCCATGTTTTTTCCTCTAGAAATTTTTCACATTAATGGAAAACAGTTCGGCATGTAGGTGGTAATCCAGAACTGTTATTAAACATCTGTTAAGTCAGACAAGGCCAGGAAAAACTTCAGCTGGATTGTAATTGTTCTTGAGAGGGTGAGCAAGGGAAGGGAGAAAGCACACAGAGCACAGGAGGCAGCCAAAGTCTGTTTGAACTGGAGGATTTTTTATTTGCTCCAGAACCATAACTATTAGAAGGAAGTGAATGGCCGAGGTTCTTGCCCCGGGAGGTGTAGGGTTGAATAGGATAAGTTGGCTTATGTTCCAGCACTCCCACACTTGGCCATTTTTTGATGTGCATGCATATGAAGAGGGTTATGGGGAACGTAGTAGTTGTCCTAGCTACCTATTTTGACAGAATGCCTCCAACAATGTTCCCTTCTCCAAAGGGGCAGTGCTACACTAGCTATCCACTGGCTTGAGACTGCTTTGATCTCTGTGGAAGGAAGGTATTAACTTTAGCACTTTGAGAAACAACTTCTGATGAATCTCTGGACTTGAAGATGTTTCTGCCTCAAGCTGCCCATTGCACAGCCCTTCCAGTGCTTACCACAATCAGCAGAGGGAAACATGTGCAGCACATCCACAGAAAAAAAGGCTTGGTGTCCTAGGATAAATCACTGAGGAAAACTTACTTGAGCTGGCCCTGTCTTGGTGGAGCAGTTAGAATATTATATTATTTCTGCATATTATTTCTCCTAACTTTGTTGCAGAAAGAGTAGCCCCTGGCTGGAGAAGGCAGCTGGCAACGGGAAGACCTTAAATCTCGAGCAACTCTGCTCCTACTAGTTTGAAACTATATTAATAGAAACCCCCATGAAATCTCCAGGCACTCTTACAGAGCCCTAAACGTGGCTTGCTTTCAGGATGGCACAACGTGTATCTGAGTGTAGAATCTGAATGAAGCTATTGCAGCATAAACTCCAAGTGTGCAGCATTTCATTCAGAGGAGCAGGGGCAGAATGCTATCAGTCTGGCTGAATCTGTTCAAACAGAGTTGCCATCTGTTATTATAATGCCTTGTTATCTAATTAAAACAATATGACTGCATTGCAACATTTTGAATAGTATTTTTTGCTAGACTGTTTCTGACTCTAAAAAAAATTTACCATGCTGCCTGACTGCCTCTGCACCTGCTAATACAGACCCTGTAAAGAAGTTACAAGTTTCTCCTTTGTTAACCGTATGGTCAATAAGCTAGTTCTGAACCTGCATTTTAAATTCTCTCTGACTGACTATACTCAGTAGTCATTTCTCTATTTTTTGAGGAAGTGAATAATCTGGGTACAAGAAAAGCTTCTGTCACACTTCTGTACGTATATGACCCAGGGGTACTAAGGATGAAAGTAATCAAAGTGGGTGAAGTTACATTTTTTTAAAAATAAGTACTTTTTACTATCTTAAACATAATTACTTTTCATTTTGTTTCTATTTTATAATTCTAAACTGATGATTACAAGTGTCTCTTGTTTATATCTCTAACTCGCTATAGCAGAATTTTTGATTTGACCACATTGTGTATTTAACATCTTTTCTGAAAGATGCAGATGAACAATCTACTTGGCATTAGCTGAGTTTCCTTTTTTACATCCTGTTTCTGGAGACAAATAAGAGCAAATGTAAAATGGTAGCAGCAACTGAAATCTGTGCTTATAAGAACAAAAAAAAAACTATTGACTAGAGGATTACCATGATGACTCAGGGGGTAGGGCAAGTTTGTTAATCAAGGACTCTGTTTTAGATCTCCAAAACACATTTACTATACTTAAATGAAATGTTCAGTTTGATAACCACAGAACTTCTATCAAAACTGGACTAAAAGTATTTCAAGATGTATTTTATAACTGTTTACTTTTTTGCTTGTAAAGCTTTTAGTTTACAGAAGCTGGAATACTATATCAGATGGAATTTCCTAGCTGCTGCTTTCCTAGTTGCTATCCAGAAAATGCAGCCGCTAGCTAAAACTCATCCGCTTTAAGGCACATTTATCTGTGTAGGTCCCTGTAGGATTGCAATGCCCGCCTTTGGCCAGGCACATAGGTGAACTACATACCAGTATAACAACCTGTTCTGTGTCTCCAAAAGTATATTTTACCACATCGTATTAATTATCAACATTACTGCTGTCATCAGGGTAGTTAGCATTGTATTTACAGGCATTAGGCCTGCATTCTGTATGAACCTTTTGCCATTTTGACTCTCCTGAATCTGCTCTGCACTCTGCTGTACTTGTGTTCCCTTTCTGTCACCTTTCAAGTTGCTCAGTTCCTCAGTCACTGTCATGATTTCACTATTCTAGCAGTGAGAGGGAAAGGAATTGAATGGAACTGAGTGGAGGGAATGGAGCTGTTTCCAGTGCCATTTGGCAGTGTAGTATCCACCTAGCACTGCAATCCTCCCCAGGCAGGTCTTGGCCTTAGCCAAGCCTTGGTTAACATATGCCTCTATAGACTTCTTTTGTACTTTGTATTCCCAGCTTAAAACTAGGCTACTACAACTCAGTGAGGACTGCAGACTTCTGAGGAGTCTTAAATTTATGTGGAGTATGTTAAAATTTTTGGTATTTACAAGGAAACTGTATTTTCCAAACTTTTGTGAAATCTCTTTCAATGATCTGGAGAGAAATGCAAAGAAAAACACACTGTGTTGTATACCTGCAGCTCTTTTAATTTTGGAACCCAGTTGTGTTTCATTTTTCCAGCACATGAGAATGATGAATAGTAGGACCAACAATATTATTTTTGTGACTGCTAAACTCCCAGTTCCCTGGATAAGACACACCTTTAAGCAGTGTCTACTAAAAATAAAGAAAACAAACCAAAACACCTATCTGAGACATAGCTTTCCGTCTCCTTTTTTGTTCATGCACACTCTCAGATGTTTCCTGAAACTCTTAATATTGATTATTAACTTGAAATTTCCTGGCTAATGCTGCTGGTTGTACCATTAATCTTTAATGCACTACAGTGCTTGTGAGAAGTCCATAATCTGGATGATCTTTCAGCAAATAAAAATTCAAATTAGTCCATTCTAATCAAACTGATTGTGCTTGAAAACTTCTGAAAAAAGTATGGTTTGGTTTAAGAACATCCCTTCCATATCATATAAGTAATGAAAATGAATGTAACCTTTAATCACTTTCTGTAGATAGTGGACATGACATAGTAAGACAGACTTGAGGACAAACATCATCGTTTTTTCCTCAGTTTTTTGATGCATCTCATACTTTCTCCTGTTCACACATTGGGAAACTTGCCCTGTTACCTAGGTTATCTAACCTAGCAGGCCCTCCCAATGCATTCTGAAAACCCGAATAACTGACTTGTTACTTCTGCTTCAAAGTGGTTACTTCTGCTTCAAAGATAATAATCTACTTCTTTTTTTTTTTGTATGTCTTTTTCCTTTTATGAATTATCTCAAATCTAATTTCTCCCGTCTATACAGGAGGAATAAAATCTTGAATTCTCCCTGGAAAATGATCCAAGTTCTTTATCATCTCTTCTCCATCATTCTGCCTATGGCAAGACATGATGTTGTCTCCTTCCCAAAGGAAAGGGACTTATAAACTAATTGAAAATGTCAAGAGCATTGTAAGAAAAATAGCAGGCTTTTATGCTAAAGTAAATCTGTACAGCTCCATATACTTCAGAAGTAGCTACTTACATCACTTACGGCCTGCAGCATTTCAGAACTCTGCTTCAGCTACTTCCATCATCACAACTGAATAAGGTTTGCAATTACTCTGCTCCTTGCTTCCGAAGTGAAGTTGACCTCTTTGCTTATCCTCCCCTCTAACCATAGGGAGATAGAATTGCTGCCCAGCGCTTTAATCCATACTCAGCCATACCGCATGCTGGTTGCATTGATGTGGTAAGTCAAAGGAGGGAAGCATGCAAAGAAAATAGCTTTTCAAACTTGTAAGAAGTCAGAAAGAATTTTCATCATGAATTACTGTGTCTAGAATCTTAGGAGCTCATTTTTGAAGATTTTCTTGTTGTTGTTGTTGTTATTCTCAAAGCTCTTGTAAATGATGGCACTGACATCATGTTAGCATTATTTAAAAAAAAAAAAAAAAAAAAGAAGAAAAAAGAAAGAAAGAAAGAAACACAGTATTTGGCATTTGTGGTCAACCTGTACCTTCTGAATTTATATCTCTAAAGTGAGAATCTCAGTTTCCTTTTGAAAAGAAAGAGTTCTGAGGCAGCATATCTACACAGAAAACTTTAAAAATATTGAAGTTTAAAAGCTTAAAGGCTAAGAAGCACAAAAAAAACGAGCAAGAATAACACCTTGCTTATTTATGCAAGTGTTTATTTGCAAGTGCAATAATAATTAAGCTAATTTCAAGGCACTTGGGAACATCTTGATTTTTAAATACTAAGTGCTTTTCTATAAGCAGGGAAGAAATTGTCCATTCTGCACGCTGGGCAACGTCATGCTTAGAATTCCTCTCCCACACTCACCAGTGACACAGAGAATAAACATATTCTTCAGCCTCACCAGATTCTGGGCTATCATTGAATCCAAGGGCTACTAAAGAATTGGGAAAGGTCTGGAAGAGTCATGATTTACACTTATTTCCAATTTACACTCATCGATATTTACACCCATGATTGCATGAATAAGTATTGATGATTACAAGAATAAATATCAATGATTACACTCATCAATATTTAGCAAAGGGAATTATTTTTTTTTCAATTTTCACCAAATACATTATTCTTTCCCTTTTCCATAAATGCTGAAAACAAGAAAAAAATGTGATGAGATTAGAAGATGTCTGTGTAAATGTCCATATATAAAACAGTCTTAAGAAGGCAGCTGCCTTACAAATCCATATTAAAACTTCTATGAAAATTGTCTCCTTACTGTTGACATTGTGCATAGAAAACAATAATCTGATTAAAATTGTTGGCATACCCAATAACAAAAGTATTCTAATAAGAGACTCATACTTGAGAGATCATTTGGAAAATCATATTATATATTTTAAGACAACTTTAAAAAAATACTTTTTTTTTTCTTATTTAAGTATCTTTAAGTTTTCTGGACTAAGTCTTCTGTGTTTATGGTTCTTCTTCTCTTCAGAAACTGAGTGAGGGGGTCAGGCAGTAGCCTAGGCCATAACGAAGCAAGAAAAAGGAAAAACAAACACACACCACAAAGAAATCACTGTTTGGTCTATTTACTACTTTCAAAACTAAGCTTATGGCAACAGCTCCTTAAGTGTAACCTGATGCTCAGAGCATCCTGTGAGGATTAAAGCAAACACAGTTTGAACAATAGTTTGAACATTGTAACCACAGATGCAATGGCAGCCAAAGGCTTTGAGCAAACCTCCCTGGTGGAGCAGACACTGATGCTGAGGGAAAGGATACTCCTGGAAACCCACCTCACAGCTGCCACTGGGAAAGATCCCCCTTCAGAGGGCCACTCTCTGCCCCACAGACTGGCCCTTTATGGGGCTGGAGGTGTCTCTGTTGAGGGTGGAAGCGCAACTGAGCCTACTGAAAGACAAGAACATTCTGCAGGTCTCTGTGTCTTACCAGGCACGTTGGAGTGGGGTAGGGATGCGGCAGAATGATGGTCAATAAGTAGGAAAGACTGAAAGAAACTTAACTGTCTAATGCTACCTAAATGTTTTTATCCAGCCGTTCTTCCTCATTCTTAGTTCCTTCACTTACAGGGAAAAGTCCCTAATGGGAAAAGTCCCATTAGGCCTTTCCTTGTTTCCCTTTGCAGTCTGTCCTGAGTTGATGTTCTCTGTATCCTCCATTTCTAAAACAGCATTACAGGTAAGCAGTAGAGTTAACAAATAGAGCTTAGGCTGGCCTGAGCTCCAAGCTGGTCACCAGTGAACTAGCTGTTAGTCTCAGGAGAATTTTAGTTTATAAGTTAAAGCACACCACCACCCACGGCTGCATGAAGCCAAAGCAGGTTTGCGTAGTGCAGCCCATAGGGAGAACTGTCCGATGTACTCCATGCTCGACTGTCCACTTCTGAGCTGGTAGAGTCAGGACAAAAGAGAAGAGAAGCATGTGTTGAATTGCAAAATGAGACTGAAAATCCACTTCTGATACGGGGACCGCCCACGCAATCTATAGAAGAGTAACCTCTGTGCTTGTACTCTGCTAGTGCTTCACCCTTACCACAGTTGTCCTCATTACAGCTCAATTAAGAGCCTTTTGCAAGTACAGCTTCAGAACCTTTCTTCACAGATTGCAAATACCTGTGAAACTAGATTGGCCTTGAGTTTCATCAGAAATACAAAAGTCAGCTACAGTTAGCAGATCTTTAAAGGAAATCCTGTTGTAAAGCTTGAGTGAACCTGGTCCTGTTTAGGGAGTCTCACTGAAACCACATGAAACCATGTGAAATTCAATGGTTTTAGCTGTGTTTTGCTTTGAACATTCAGTTCACTTAAACCCTAAATTTAAAAAGAAACCACAGCATTTGGAATCTGTATGAACTTACACCGGAAGCAGTGGGCCTTTGGTTTGAAATGGCTGAACTGGATACAGCCTTGCTGGTAACTCCGCACTTTCTTTTTGCATATGAACAACTGAGAGTCACCATGCTTTGTTTCTTGTTTTATTGCTTTGTTTTGTTAGTTTTTTGTGTGAAATGGGGGATAGATTTGTGTTTATTTTGCTAGGTACAGTCAGACTTTATTTCTTTCCACCAACATAAATCTCAGAATCAAGAAAATGAGGCCAGAGCTGGTTCAGTCTGGCTGGGGCCTCAGCTAGTTTGTAGGGGTCGATGCCTCGACTACCCTGTGACATCTCCTCAGCATTTGTAGCTCTCCTGCCCTCAGCAACAACATAGGAGCTTCTGACAAGTCCCAAAGACTCCCTCATCCTAAACTATCTCTGTTAAATGAAAATAATCATATGTACATAAGTGCTCTGAGACCTTTGGTTGAACAATACCGTATCTCCGAAATACAAAATTGATTATTTTATTAAATAAATTGCCAGTGACATTAGCTGCAATCCTATGGGAATATTTTTAAAAGATTATTCACCTTCAGGTGGATCTTTTAGAACATAAAATTTTTGTTATTGTATGTCACTCTATAGCCATAAATTAACATTTTGGCACAAAAACAGTGGTCTTACTGTTACTTTAACTTCTTAACACACTTCATGTAAGGACTGGAGCCTTTTGGTTTTAGTTTAGTCTCTCATACAGAATCCTATAGCAATTGAAGCAGTGGTGCAAAGAGTCACTGTATAAGCATTTTGAAAGCTCTGAACAAAGACTTTGTGCTGATGTTTAGCCCCCAGCACCCTACTGGCCTAAAGATACTGTAAGCATCACTTAACACAGTGGTGCAGCGGTGTTGCCTGGGGACGTGCAGGAAAAAGCTTCTGATCCTGGCAGTTTGCTTAACTCGGCCTCTGGCACACCTTCCTGGGGACACCAGGAAACACTGCGTTAGCTGCTTGACCATCCAGCTCCAGGAAACTTCTAACCCCTTTGGAATAAAATATAACTATTACTTGAAGATCCTTTTGCTTTCACTTGGGCTCACCTCAAATTCATATGATATTCATTCCTAGTTACCAGTGCATCCCTTACATATGATAGAAACATTCTTAGGCCACTTGACTATGACACACTGTGTCTGGCTTTAATCCAGCAAAACGCTTAAGCACATGCTTACCTTTTATGAAAGGCTAAGAACTTGTCCCAAATCATATGATTATTTCCTTAAGAACACAGCAAGCAAAGCTACTGAAAAAAAATCAGCAAGATATATATATCAAAAGTCAGGGCTCCATCTGCTTAATGTTTCTGCAACGTACAGCTTGGTACTAAAAAATCCAAGCTATGTGTCTGGTGACTTTTTTGTGTTAATTTTCCAAAGTGTATAATTGCGAAGAAAAAAAAAAAAAAAAAAAACCCTGAAGTTTAATGTCTAAAACCAGTGCTGTGTGAATCTTCAGGGACTCCAAAACAATAGAAGGGATTTCTGAATGGGATGCAAGCTCTGCAAGTGAACTATCCAAATTTCAAAGTTCATCCTGGGCGAAGTCGCATGAATTCAGCAGCTCAGCTGTTACAGAGAGCGAGCTGGTTTGTGACATGGGACTTGGGCAGGACTTTGAGTTTTAGCCATCTTCTTGTCCTCTTGTTGTTTGAATTAATAGCCATTCTGCTGATTAACCTACAAACCTCTCTTCTGCCTAAGCCTTAGGAACTACTCTGGCTATTTACCCTAAAGCAAGATGTGAATGGAATTTGTATAACTACATTATTTCAATATGTTCTAGCAGCGCTGATTCATTTGTGATTTCTTGGCAAGACCATTATTCAAGAAAAGCCCTTAGTGTAATTATAGTTGTAGAACATAAATGTGTTTTTACCATCATCATAACTTTTTTGCTCTCCAAAGCTATGTGAACTATATCTTCAAAATCATGTTCTGTTGATATAATCATGTCTACATGAAGAGGGATTATTGCTTTAGCTTCACCCACGTAGATACCTTTGGCTTAGAGAACAGCAAAGTTGGTGCAGTAGCTTTGGAGAAAATATGCCTTCATCTCTGAGGATAATCAAGCAAATAAGAAGTTTAAGAGGACATTGCATTAGTAGTCTGTTACTTAAACCTGCATCACATATTTTTTTCAACATGGTAGCAGATCGGTTCCCAATTAGCTACTCTCCCTTATGCTGCAGTCCTTGGTGCAATTCATTTCTTAATGAACAGTATAAGCACGGTAGCTCAGTGCCAGATTCCACTAGCAGGCACCACCCTAAATAGAATTAAAACACCACAAATTTAAAGAAACTTTGGCAGAATTTAATGGCAAACATTATTCCAATAAGTGCTTCTCTTCCATCACCCAGTTTTTCATTTAAATACGTTGCTTATACAGCCTTTTCCTTAATCAAGACTCAGGAATATGACAACATTCACTGTATTAAATTGTTTTAAGATATTAGATATATTGGAAATTTTCTCAGCCTTTCTTTCAAACTGTATGTTTTCCAAACACAGATTAATAACAGTCTTCCTTATATAAGCATGTCCCAAACTTCATAGTGTCATTTCATTGACAGCTACTATTGCAGAGCTACTGTAAGGATAGCCATAATGAAACAAAATAAATGCTTTTCCCCATCTAAATCTCAACATGTTCTTGTTTGGAGAAGTTTTATTAATGAAATTGTTTCCTTTACACTATACTTCATTTCCCGATTGCAATCAGAACCATAAGTTGAAATACCAGAAAAAAAAAATGTTATTTTATATTCCAGAGGACTGTCTCCATGTCAAAATACTTCAAGAAAATGAATGAAATAACCCTTATGATAAGTTTTTGAGTTATCAAAGTTCTCATTATTGAGCCTAAGATGACATAAGTCATCTGCGAACAAACCAGCAACTGAATACATATCCTCAGACTCCTATGATCTTAATACTTCTCTGTTGAAGAAAATTATTGCCTACTTTGAAAGATCACAGATATTTAAATATTCAGCAGGAGTTAAAAATTAGATGCTTAGTAAATCTAATTCTCAGAGAAACATTCTTAAAACTATGTATAGCTTTATTTTTTATATAATCTATATAATTTCCATTTATTAAAATTAATTGAGGAACCAGTACAGCACAGTCACTGACAGAGTAGTAAGGAATGGTATATTTATAACTGACAGGGGAATCTAGTGTTATGTATCTCACGGGGTGAGCAAGACAATGTCATACCATACAGGCAAAATAAATCTACAGCATACAGTAAAATATATCATTTATTCTTTTCTAAAGCTAGCGGTAACTTTTGCTTTGAGAAACTTGTGCTTCTCCTACACAGCTTTGCAATTTGGCAACTTAAAAAACTTCAAAATCTTTTTTTTTCTTTTCTATGAGAAAACAAGTATATTGGTATGTTCATAACATAAAAGTGCATAAAAATGAGTTAGGTGAACATTTCACAAGATATTTCTTGTTGAGTAATATTGGACTGGTTATTAAAGCTGGTAAGCTAAATCTCTCTGCTATCACATCAGATAACTTGTGTTGTAAAACAGGAGATATTCTTGCTAGGGGAAAAAAAAATCTTAAATGGACAGAGTTCTGTTTCTGGTCTTTATTCATGAAAAATCTTCCCGGGGGAGCTGAGTCATTTAGTGAATTATTATTCCAGCCACATGGCTCTCCGATGTAACACTAGCTAGAGACATCTTTTTCATGAGTGGGTTTTTTATACTTTTATTGAGCAGTCCACTGCCAGTTAGTTACAGTGCTTCTTGTGTTGGTTTTTTTTTAGTTGCATCTGTATAAAAATTGTTTCTTTTGGCTCATTTCTTCTTCCCATTTCTTGCCAATCCCAAAGCAGAGCTTTCCAAATGTGTTTCATGGCATCATGTGCTTTCCCTGGGATTGTCTATAAAAGCAATGGTAAAATTTTGTCACTAGGTGGAGCCTGAAGCTTCAGCCTTTACGGGTTCTTCATATTAATTTGCTGTCGCTTTAGGAGGGAGTTCCTCAGCCTTCCCAATCCTGTAGCTAGGCAACTTCTAAACCATTTGAGGTAAATTTGGTTGTATAATCTGTTGTATGTTATAAGTCCTAGTAGAAACCTTTTTTTTTTTTTTTTTAACGTATTGAGTCATGTTTGTTGTGTGACTGCAGTTGGAGAATGATCAAAGGGAAAAGAATAAAGACTTTCCACATGTGGGCCTGTTATGTAGCTTGTATAGTAAATCGCTCCATGTTTGAATCTTCTAATGTTCTACCAGCAAAGTAGATTGATTGTAAAGAAAATATGGTAGTGCTGTTAAGAGGAGACAATTTCATATTATTGTCGTGCTGTGGACATTAATTACCCAAATCTGTAGTCCCGTAGGCTGGTAGACTGATAGATGACATCATAGCCACACAGCTACACCCAGTGGCACACAGCTGGGCCTTCATCTAATCAACACAAACTGTCCTTATGTCCTAATACATTTAACGTGCAGTAAGAAAATATTAAATATTTCCTTTATGCTGCAAGCTGCGCCGGCTCAGCAAGCTGTTGGAAATGCGCAGCTTCCCATATGGTAGCGTGACATCTACTCTTCCGGTGCCACATGGAGTGGAGGAGGAGCTGCCTGCTGCTAGCTGAGAGCTCTGTGGTGGTAACAACTTGACCTCACTGGGGAATAAGGAAATCTCCCCTGCTCACTGCAAGTCTCCGTAGGGTACTGACATCTCCTTTCCTATCAGGAAACCTTTTTTCCTGCACTCTCGTCAAATATAGGACAAGGATTTGGGGCTAAAGATTGTCCAAGAGGACCTCATCCGAGTTCTTAATTTCTGCCACTTCTGTGTAGGATGAATCTTTTGACCTTTTAATATGGCTGAAAAGATATGGGCAACTTTTAAGAAGGAGCTTTTAGAGTATCACATAATACACTGCATTAAGATTAGGGCTGTAGCCCAGAATGTCTTGGTACACATTTCTGCTCAGGTAATTAAATGGGGCTACTCCCAAACAGAGCAGAAAGCATCCCCTAAACTGGGAGAGAGTAAGAAAAAAACTTTTTTTCTCTCTCTCAGAACAAAGGCAGCCTATTTGTGTATTTGTTTCAAAGGTTGACCTGTAGCATGATAAGAAATAGATTGGACTACTGAGATGGGGAAATTCTGATAGTGAAGAGATACAGAGATGATGGTGGGAAAGGAGTGCCTAGAATTCTGCAGTGTTGATGCAAGCTTTAGGGGTCATATTTTTGTAGAATAAAAACATTGCAGAAGTCAAGCTTGTAATTAAAAAGGTTTTTATCTAATAAAAACTGACCTGAAAGGAAAGCAACTGAAGTTACCAGGCAACGATTTGCAATGGATCAAGACAAAACTAGATAGTGCCTATCTCTGGGGAGGAAGCTCTGTTGATCTGGCAACAGATAAATTGATTCTCAGTGTCCTTTTCTATCTTTGACCACTCCCTTTATCCTGTCAACTATTATTTCAGTTAGAGAGTAAAACCTCTAGTTGTTGCAGTAGCAGCCTAAGGTGCGTGTTCTGCAGAACCTTCTTTATAAATGCATCTCAGTTGAACTGGGATTTAGTCTGTTCTTGAAACATCTCAGTGTACAAGTGAGGTCATTCTTCATGAACTGCTCTTTTCTGCAAACGCCTTTGTAAAAGTTTTACAGAGTTACTGCGATTACATACTGACACGTCACCATGATTGTCTAATTTCTCTAATTTATTGGTTAAACTGATGTCACTTTTGGCTAACAAATCTGACCTTGTCTGCATGATTTTAGCAGTACGGTGCCTTCAGCGTGTACTTATATAGGGGATTTGCTTTAACACCAAAGACCAACAGATGACCGTGCTCTCAAGATTAGGCTTGTGAAAACAAGGACCTTTTTCATCTTTCTGTAGTATACTTACTGAGCTGTGATACGGTATCAATTAAGTATCAGTGCTGCTCTTAATCACCACAAGATCTGGCACAGAGCGTTTGATGCATTTGGTGCATAGTGCTTAAGATAATTAAGTAGATATCTTTTTAAAATAAGTAAATATTTCAGCCTGCATTTTGTTATAAACAGACAAAGGCAAGAGTATATATGGTTATGTAAAACCATACCACATTAAAAAAGAGCAATTGCTTTAGAAGTTATCTTAGAAGTTATTAAAGCAGCTGGACTATTTTACAAGTCCAACAGTAGTATATACAATAAGTTTCAGAGGCATCAAATTATATTGAAATGGAGTAGATTTTCCTGACATAAGCCCTGACTCTAGTTTGAACAACAGAATTAGAAAGTACATGTTATGAAATGTACATTTACAGATATGAACTTGTAAATAGTCTCCAATATTTTCAAGCATTTCACATATTTTTCCACTTCTGCTTTCAGTATTTTGCCCCTCTTAATGTTTGGCCACATGAGGAGATGAGTACATGTAGTTAACATTAATTATCTCCACTCAAGTTTATCATAGTGTCATCTGGCACCTGTTTCTTAAATCAGTTGTAACAATCTTAATATAATTTATCATTAAGTGCATGCCTGAATTGCTTGAATATGCAGTACACTGTTTAGAATAAGGCATGAATAGCTCTACTAAAAAGCCAGTTATTAAATTTAGGAAGATGATTCTCAGCACTCTGTAGCTAAGTATGAAAACATTCATAATTCAGATAGTAAATGGCACTTGCTGCGTTTTTTTCATGTTGCAAGCACAGTCACTTATTGGCTATCTTGAATATAAAACCTAACCGCGGTATACAGATACCTCTTTGAGTAAGCAGCTATTTGTAATGGTTCAACAGTCCGTGTGGCCTCCCAGTGGAAGGCCAAAGGAGACAGCTCTTCCATGGGCTTTTGGTCCTCAGATTTTGGTAGATCTGTATATCTATAAACTAACTTTGTTATTCTGTGCATATGCAGATTAAAGTGAAACCTTCTTCCTTCTGCCCTTCTTCAGAGTCACTCCGACTCCGACCAGAGTTCAGCTCCGGTCACCTTTTCATCTGTTCTTTCAGCCCCATCTTTCTATTGATTCCACATGTCTTCCCATCAAATAAATAAATTAATTAATTAAAATAAAAATAAATCTTCCTTTTTTCTGTCTTTGGTCTAACTTCTCAAAAACGTCATTCTTTGTCTTCTAAAAAAGTCTTCTATTGTTTTGTCCCCCCTGTGTCAAAACAGAAGTCTAACACCTGATTTTTTCTTCCGATTCCATAAATGACCTAGTGACTTCATCCCACCTCCTTCCCATCATACACCCAGCATATTCCCCCCTTCTTTTTCAGTGTCTCCTACAGAGGTTATGAGTGTATCTTGATCCAAAATGAAGGAGTTTTGATCCCAATTTCCTGCTCACTGTTCACTGTCCTTCATCCGATCAACAAAATCAACAAATATTCTGGTTTATGTTATATTTAAACAATTGATGCCTTATACCTTTTCAGCCAATTCTGCACTAGAACTCCTCTGGTTTGTCCTACACAGCACTCTGATGAAATGGCAGCTAGATAAGCAGATGAAATGGCAGCTAGATAAGCCTGTACTCACATTCTCCTCAGTAAATCTCAGGATTACTATTCCAGCTTCATTCTCTGTGGCTTATTGGCAACTTTGGATAATATCACCCACATGCCTCTTGAAATCCTGTCCTTTTGCCTTGTTGAGACAAACTCATATGATTCTGACTGTCCCTCTGAGCTGCATGTTCTCCAAAGATTCTTCACCTCCAACAATCTTTTCAATATTCACTTTCTCCTCTCATTTTGCACCAGAAATAATGGCAGCCTAATCCACAAGCAGAAATTCAAATACTTTGCCATATTGCTTACGTATACTGATTACCTGCCTATTTATTTTAAGCTTATTTCTTAACTTATCTCAAATTTCCATGAGACATGTACCCTTAGAAGTTCAGCTCCAGCTCAGCAGCATTCAGACTAAACCAGAATTTATTATTCCTTCTCCACAGTCTTCCTCGCTACTTCCTTTGCCACTCACCCTGAGCAATCCCACATCCTGTCTATTGTTCAAGTTGCTAACTTGAGCAATTCTTTTCAATTCTGTCTTCATATTAGTGTAGTGTTTAGGTTTAGTTCATTCCTCCCTTGTAACTCATCTTTTCTGTCTATCCACACGACACAAACTCTTGCCCATACTCTTTTCATCATCTTGTGTTTTTTTTTTTTTTTTGTAGTTCAGTACCAACTCAAACAATTTATATGTATTTTACAGGCTTTTTATAAGGCCTGTCTCAAAATGTAAAGATATGAGATCCTGCCTTTAACTCATCTGTGTCATTAGCTTTGGTTTGCTTCATAAATGCCTTACATACATTTACATGTTGTGCTTTATCTCATGCTGCTTCTCAGGCTTAAGAGGATGTCCCCATGACCATCCACATAAGGTCATATATGTTGATAAATTGCCCTCTTTCCAAACTAGGAAAGGTGTGATGGGATTAGGTGGCTGATAGCCTGAACCTACCATCTGTCTGACAAAGATTTTCTTATAATTTCACTCATACTTCTATTACCTCTTGTTCCAGTTTTGCATGGTAGGCCAGGCAAAAGAAGAGGTTTAGTTTTGTGTTTGAGCAGCACCAAGCACAGCTGAGGCACGTTCTTTGACCAGGACTCCGTGACAGTAATGCAAATAAGCAGTTGTCGTAATACACTTTTATGCCTGAAAGTTGTCTCTCAAGCCCAATTCTGTCTCTTTTTGGGGCACTATCTGCCATAAGTATAAATGGAAATTGGAGTTTTGAAATGGTGGCTTAGGAAGTAGATCTTGTTTTGAGAAATCAAAGGGAAAAGCATCAATCCTGTTGTGTTTTTGTATCTCTGTTCTGCGTGTTTGGATATGCAAGGCTGCAGAGGAAGTTGAGCTTCCTCTGTGTTTCCTGTGGTGCTCGTATCTCAAAGTGCATAGAGTGACAGACCCAGCCAAACAAAATTCAGTGGGAAGAGGGACAATGTTAGAAGTTGGTGTAACTTGTGTAAAAAAAATAATATTTAGTTTGATTTTTTTTTTTTTTTTGAGGTTTTTTATGTCACATAAGTATTCTAAACACTATTTGTGTTGCTGGAGTATTTGTTGATGTACCATTTTGCAAGTTAGTATCGTGCAACAAATTTTGTGTTTATATTTACAAGTGTTAGTTACACAAATCTGATTTTAAAACTATCTCATACAGTTGACTCTCCTGTCATCTGTAGAATCAATCATAGTGAGTGTAAAATATCACATGCTCTCAAAGAGATACATATGAGTGATGGTTCACCAACTATTTGTAAAAATGCATTCCAAGTAGAATTTTAAGCACTGAATACTATGAAAAATTGCAGTTTGTCTGCAAGCTAAGAAAATCAGAGATCGAATATATACATACAAATACACATTCATATGGTTTGCATATTGTTTTTTGGCTAAAGATGTTGCATTTCTGAGAAATAAGAATAAACTCAGCATTTTTTTCCAGGTGGATTTAAGCGTGACATATTATGTTATGACATGCTAAAAATTTCCATTTTAAGCATTGTAAATATGGAAAATCCATTATATTATTTATTTATTTATCCGTGATTACAAGACAACCTAGAACGATTGGTTTTTTCCTGTCAAAGAGGAACAAAAATACACCACATCGTTCTCCTGGGCTGTGTTTGTGTCAGAGCTGCTCAAATTGCACCCTGCATTTTCCAAGGTTTGGGCTCTTCACATTTCTATGCCAGGGACCCTTCGCATTTGCTTATCACCACCAGAGCGCACTGGGGAAGGCCGGATCTTGCGCAGGCCGTGGCGTGGGCAGGCGCGGGGGGCAGAAAGGCCGAGCTTGGGGCCAGCTGCTTTACAACTGCTCCCCCACCACCTTTCCACACTCTAATCCCTACAACTGAGCATGGGAGTGAGGAGAAAAGAAAATCGTTGCTTGTTTAATCCACGATTCAGAAGCCAAACCCTCATGTAGATGTGCTATTTCTTTCATATTCCATGGTTTCTTTTAAAATATTTTCAAAAGGTAGATTTTGAAAATAAATAAACAAATGAAATCATGCCCAGAAATTACCAAGCTCCATAATTTTAGGCACTGAAACTTTTAATGGATTGTGGTTAAGGGACCTGGCAGAAATTAATAGCTGGTCTGGGAGCTTCCAAAGGAGAACCAGTATTCTGGGTCACTGGTAAATCAGAAGAGTTGTAAGTGGGATTTAGTTGAAAGGACAAATGCCTTAAATATAAAGGTCGTATCTATTAATCATCTTCATTACAGTGAAACAAGAAGTCAGTGTGGTCAATTCTCCTATGTGAGAAGACAATTTAATTTAGTTTAAAATCTTAGGGGAAAGTTTATAAATCTCTAAGAATGAATGTAAAGGTTCTATTCTATTTCTGGGGAGATTTTCAGGCATCTAGGTGCATTACAATGAAGGAATGGATGAACAAGCTGGATCTTCCCTCATATAAAAATCTGGAACAATCTTTCCATGTTCCAAAAATGATGAAGTACCCCTTGGCACTCAGGTATGTGACATTCTTAAAAGACTGATTGAAGTCAGGTTTTCCTTTCTGTCAGGGAAACACAAAATGCTTGTTCTTTACAGAGCAGAAAGAATTTTTTTCCAAGATCACCTCAAGTGCATACTGAAAACCCAAGGTCTGTCAGTACTAACTAGTTCTCCAAATATTTTCTCCCAACTCAGGTAACTTTTAGAAACTGAATTTCCTGATGTTTATCACAAACTCTTTCAGTTTGTTATGCAGCCAGTTTTCCACTGCCATTGATTAAAAGCACAAGAAAATCAGATGAGGTGCCCTGGGGTACACATGAGTTATTAACTCTGCTGGGATTTCACCCAAGGAAATTTCTGCCTGCTAGTCTTTTGCTTTTACCAGGAAACCATATGGCATATTTAAATGCTATGTATACAGTCTATTTATCACGGAGATCTCACACGATGGGAATCGTCTCGACTGAGATGATTTACTTATAAAATTGAAACAGAGAGTCTTTGCATAAATGCCATCTGAAAAATTATCTACAGTTTTCATTATTCCAGCAAATTAATTTAGGTTGCCAGGATATCTTATGATGCTCTTACTATTCTTTACAGACATCTTAATGACTTTGGAAGGTGTTTAAAAAGGGTAAAATAATATATAACAAAAATTAGCTTCAGTAAATGAAAATAAACCTGTGATGAAACTAGAACTTTTTCCTTTAAAAGTGGCCAGATCTATGCTTAAATACATTTAAAGTGTATTGGTTAAATTAATTTTTACTTTTACTCACATATATTGTAGAAATATGGCAACCAAGAGAGCCATGTGCACTGATCACCATATAGTGATATTAAACCAGTCCACAAATGCAGCTTTTAATACACTGCTCTTACAATACTTCCACAGTCCTTCCCCAAGGGAGCACTGGCCTAGGCTCCTGTGTTACCATTAGCTCCAATCAAGGACATACGTATTAACACAGTGTTTAAATGTGACCGGGGAATTTCCCCTCACGGCTGCAGTAGCTCCATAAGCAGCAGAGATGCTACAGTCAGAGAGAGGAAGGAGAGCGCTGGTTGCTGGTGTGTGGCCTCGACTAGCTGTGGAAAATGGCATCTTGCTAGGGTGTGCTGACAGGCACAAAGGAATTTGAATGAAAAGCCCTCTTTTCTTAAGCCAAAAGTTAAACGATGGCTTAAGGAGGAGGATGGAAAAACCATAACAGATTTTTAGTGGACTGTGGCCCCAGGCGCATGTGCCTATATGCAAAGCGGGTGCAAAAATAAAAAGTCACTTGGTGCTTTAAGCTTTCAGAAAACATGAACCTGACTTGCAAAATATTGCTCTTAAGACTCGTGTAATATAACTTACAGCTGTAAATAGGGACAAGTAAGATAAGAGGTGGTCCTCAGTTAATGGTGGATGGTTTGGGTTTTCTTTTACATCTACACAGTATATAGTGAGTTACATTTCTTTTCAGTAGTATTAAAATCTGAAGCTACAATTAGAGCATTAAGTCTGAGCTCATATATTAGTCAGAATGTAAAGTTTATATTTTATGCCCATATTTACCCTAATAGTCTTTTGGGTAAAATAGATCTTTAAAAAGTGAGTTTCTAGCTTTACAGTGCAAATTATTTTCTTTAAGAATTAGCTCTCTTCATTGAATATATCATTATAGTTGGTGTTGTCTATGAAAGAAGCATTTTCTTGTTGCAATCACATTATCTCTCAAATTTCTTTCTGATAGCTACATAAATTTGCTTTCATTAGGTCTATCACTGTAAGTCATCTTTCTTGACCCTCAGCTAATTTTTCCAGTATTTCCATTGTAGTCTTGTTAGTTACAAAAGGTGTATCCCAAAGCACACAGTTCATGGGAGAAATAGAGCAGATGTGACCCTAAAAGGTTCACATGTGAACAAGGAAGAATAAGGTATAGAACATAAAATAAGATGGATTATAACATTCATACCTATGTTTCTGATTTCAAATGTCTCAGTATTAAGGACACCTTTATTTTCATTTAAATGGATCTTCTGTAAGAAAAATGCTACAATAACCCTCTTGTAATTCAAAACCTTGATAAAAATATCATTAAACCCGCCATTGTAGATTGCAAAAAGTAAACCGAGAGATAAAAGTGAAGCTCTAAGTTTAGCACAATAGTCAAATAAATTCTGACATAGTCAGCTTGATATTGCAGCATGAATACTGAGTTACCAAATTGGTCTAAGAGGGATTATTAAACTCTGACAAAGGGAGAGAGCTCCCCATGCTCAGCAGGGGAATTCAGTAGGGGCTGAGGAAGGTTCTGACACCCAGGCTCCTGGGGAAACAATGTTCATCCTGGACAGTTCAAATGTGCCAGCACGGAGCCAGTAGCAGCAATGGTAGAACAGCAGGGGAAAAGACATCCTGAAGTCTGGATTCTGAAGTTAGTATTCTTGCTCTACAGATAATCTCACATAACTGTCTTCTTCTGGCAATTCAGAAACCTTTGGCTGGGTTGATCATCTGGATTAATTTCTTCCATTAGTGGGATTTATTAACACATGGCCAGATTTTCTGTGTAATCTTCCATAACTGTGATAGCGTTACCTTAGCTGAAGGGCTAGCAGCCTCCTTTCATCTAAAACCAAAAATTTCTTCAGGGTTGGTCACTCTCACTGCCGTCATCCATATTTTATGCATAAATACACATTCAAAAATGCTCTTGATGGAGGAACTAATACAGTTCTGTTGGTAACATCACTTGTGAAGAGGACCATTTAACTGGCATCTAAAAGATGTTACTTGCTGCATGTTTAGTGTTAGTGAAAGCAAGGACAAATTGACAAAACAAAAGGGTACCTCATAGACCACTGAGGTCTCTTTGGTACATGCCCAGATTTGCTGTTTTGACATGTGTGATTGCATAAGCTGGACCCTCCAAGCAAAAGAAGAGAAACAGATGGTGTCTTCTGAAATGTAAAATTGCTACCACATGGTGAGAATATTGGGAACAAGCACATTAGAAATAGTATTTCATTCTCCTCTATAGTGTTATACATAAAGATCTCAAAATTTTATTAAAAGATTAAGTAACTTACTCAAGGTAAGGTAAGTCTAAGAGATGTAGAAAGAACTCTGTCCTGCACCTTTATGCTTTGCTTGAACCACAAAGTTTATAAGAACAGACACTTCTTTTATTTTGAATGAGAAAAAAAAATGTAAAACTAACACAAGAATATTTCCAGCACCCCTTTTGGGGGGGGGGGGGGGGGAAACAAAAACAAAAACTGCCTTTGGTAAAGCAGAAGCTGAAAAAAAAAGTTAAAGTGAGAGAAAAGCTTAAAGAGAGGAAGAAATGGGGGACAGTATCACTAGCTAGATTGCCAGTGAAGAAGTAAGGAATAAATAAATACCCAGTAATGATAATGACCAGTGGTATAACAAAGCACAAATTCAGGCCTATTATGATGATTATAGCCAAGTGTCACTATAATAGATGTGTTCTAATCTTTTTTTTTTTTTTTTTTTTGCATAAAAGTAAGCCTTATCTATCAAGTTGATTGTTATCAGATGGTCTTCGAGATAGTCCTTTTAGCAGCATGTAATAGATTTGACAAAAGGTTGCCTGTGGCTCCATTGTAAATGAGTTTTAATGTCACCCTGCAAATGATCCAGTGGTTTTTCACATGCTGTCTGCCAAAATGCAACTGTGATACTTTCTATATACTGAATATTCAGATATTGCCAGACAAAAGAAAGCAAAGATTCAACGTGGCAAAGATGTATCAAACCACTGTCACTTTCTTTCTAATCTTGATTTAAGCAAAGTACTTGACTTACTCGTAGGAACGGCTCTGGATATCAAAGGTGAAATAGCAATATGGATTGTTTCAGAAAAATACAGCCCCCTTAAAGTTGTTCCATGTTAATAAGTGGAAAAAGGATCCTAAAAAAAAAAAACAGATTTCAAAATCAGGTAATTTGAATTATTTCCAAATAGTTTTCCAACAAGCATTATTGCCTCAGTAACTATAGTCTTGATATAAAACTTTATTGCATTTTTAATTTACCAACCACATTCTCAAAGGGTAATGAATGAGACTCAGGAAGCCATTTTCTTAATGTTAAACATCTATGATTAGTAACATCTACCCATTGCCAGAAGTTAATGTACAATACAGTAAGATAACTCCCTTTCTTTCTAATATGAAAACCAAATAAGGTGTTTTCCAAAACCATGAAAATATGAAAGCTTATTTTTCCACATATGCATGTGTTTTAGAATAACCTTGGTTTGGTCCATGTTGCTAATTTTGGTTCTGTCAAACCAGTGTAGTAGATTTCCCAGCATCATCAGGCTTCTAACATTTAAATAAGGGATTGTGACCTCCGCCTGACAAACTCAGCAAATGCTGAGATTAGTGATCATTTTAGATAGCTCTGGTCTGAGACACTGCAAGCATCTTTATAACAGGACTTGGACAATGTATATATAAGTGAACTAAAATACAGTGGCTTTGTTGAAAAACTGAATAATGTTTTCTGTGCTACCTTACAGGCTATCATTCTTTTTATTCTGTCACAAAGTTTTAGTGTAAGCTTGGGTGATTCATCGAGTCTTTCTGCATCCTGAATTCGCTGCTTGTAAAATGGTGATACTCCATTTCACCCACACATTACTTAAACTCCAGGCAGTTCCAGGCAGGACAGTATTAGCACAGCTCTCAACAAAATTGTACCATTTTTCCCAGTACAAATAACAGATCATTCTTCTGACTGGATTAATTAAATGAATAAATGAAAATGGGATACATCCCATCCAACTTTAGCAAAGTTAGGCATTAAGGCATCAAGTCTCAACTAGTCATCTAGACTTCCGTAAGTAGATGAAGAGAGAGAGATTCCCAGAGGGCGATTCATCCCTTCCTCAGATAAATGTCTAGGAGAGATGGAAGGAATTGCTGCCTCTGTCTTTCCCTGCTTCTACAATGATCAGTCTACTAGACACCTAACTTTTTGTAACTAAAAGTAGTTGAGATGACTTGCATTTTTGAGTATCCTTTCAAAAATAGTCATTCATCTTTCTCAGAGTCATTTGTAGTAGATATAAACATAAGGAGGTAATTTCACCCTGCTTAGGGTTTCATATAGCATATGATTAACTTATAAGTATATCAGGATTATCAGGAAAGACGTGCCCTGCTGTGTTGAAAGGGATAGAACAATTAGCGCAACAAAGTTAATTCCGCGCTGGCTTGGCTAACTAAGCTGAGGCCTAGGTTGTATTCATTTTTGCTTTCCAGAAGCAGATGTCATTACAAACACACACATTTCAAACTTTTATTTCTTTGCAGATTTTATGTAAAACATGCACTAGATGTAAGCAAAACAGCTAACCCTACTGAAAATCTCCACCTACTTTGGTAACACTGTGTTAGTCTAGGAATTGAGGTTAAAAACATGAGCTGATGCATCCACCTGAGGTAGAAAATTAAGAGCTGTATTTTGAAGATATCTTTCTGTAGGATTTCTTAGGTGTGATACCTTAGCTGAGTGGTAGTTTAGTAGTGTTAACAATTATGCTATTAATGGCAACAACCACCCAGCTCATGTTAAGAATGTTTTTGCGATATTAGAACCAAAGAACTAAAATAAAGAACTAAAGTATTCTTATTGATGAACTGTCCCAAAACCAATCAAAAATTTATTACAAATTACTGTCCCACTGTGCTGTAGGGAGTATATGAGCCTTGTTCTTCTTACTATCAACTTTTTAGTCAGTACAGATTTAAGCACAAACATTGCTGCACATTTCAGTCCAGGGATCTATTGCTTTGGAAGTAATGGGTTTGCATCTCTTAGCACTATTAAACACAGACTAAGTTCCCTGACTCTCTGTACCTTTATTTGGTACTTGGTACTAAACAAATTCCTCAAATTCTCCATGTGTCCTGTCAACACTGATCCAGCTCTCAACCAGACTCATTCCACAAGGAATACAAATAGCATGGGGAGAGTTTCACTGGAGCTGGCTTTACTCATTCTCCACCTATACGTGCTTTGGCTACCTTTTCTGGCAATCTGTATGTTTCTAGTGTCAGGTAGAGGACTGGCAGAGCATAAGGTAATTCTCTCATGTCCAGTTCTGTGCTTGGAGCAACAGTTACCGTGTTTCCAAATAAATTCTTTTCTGCTTTGAATATGCTGTTTCCTTTTCTCATGTGAGATTGTTTGGCCATCTGTTGCTTTTGATTTGGCTGCTTTCAACTCTGTCTTTAACACTAGGAGAACATATTTATGGAAAGCTTATCCATCAACACATTTTCTACTATATCATTTGTTTCCCTTTGACACCAGCAACATTAACTGCTCCTCCAAACTCAAATTGCAGCTTACAGTATATAGTTTTTGTTTGGATATTTTTTATTGAGTTTTGTGTAGTATCTTAGGTGAATTTTGTCTTTCTGTGAAGTAATTTAATATTACCACTTGCAGATTGATAAAAATGCCATTTTTAATAAATACAAACATTTCACAGTATGCAGTATTATCTATATGAGAATATTCAAAATCTAGATCATCAGTCTCACTATCCACATCAGTCTCTCTTAGCCAATATTATCTTTATTCCTCTTCATTTTGGTGGACAGCGGATAGAACAGTGTTGGTGTACAAAATGAGGACCTTCTTTAACCGCAAATTTCTTCTGACCATGGTAAGGACTCTGCCATGTAGTGCTTCTGCCAGTGTTCTGTCCCTCTGCGCTTGCAAAGCACTTAGCCAGCTCTCCATCCTCTCTTCCTTCCTCCCCAAAACAGACCTTTCACCTCAGTTGCCGTTGTACCAGTTGGAGCCATTCTCTGACCGTGTCTAGCTGGAGTGTGTGCCACAGGTTACCCCACGGTCCTGGTCCTGCAGCTATGCCAACCTAGTAGGTACTGGCCCTTGAGCCATTTTATACCAACATTGCCAAAACAGAGGCCTTTTACAATCTTTGCAGGTATTACACCTTATTGCCAAATAATAGTAGAGAACAGACCGCAGATTCAGTAACTTTTTTCCTCTGTATGAGTAAGCACTCTGAGAATTAAACAGAAGAATTCTCTCATGAGTTATTGCATTAGATGATGACTAGTAAAAGAACATTTTCCTTTTTTCTTGGAAATGTCCTAATTCCTTTAGAAGAGATCAGACATGCAATAAAAGTATGTCAGCTAAAGGACGTGAGCCATTCAAAACTGTAATATCTTCCTTCAAGGCCCAGGCCCCTTATCATCATTACTAACACTTAGACTTCTTCAGATTGTTCATCATGCTTCAAAGTATTTAAAAATTCTTGTCATTGGGCAAAATATTACAACTTTCCCTGGTTAAAGTTCACAGCAGGTTAAATCCTATTATTTGACTCATTCTTTCCCTTAAGTTGTAACTATAAAAATACATTACTGAAAAAACTACATTACTTCATGTTTCTCTCATGTTTTACAATGACAATCATGAGACAAAACCGATTGAACAGATGAAATAGGAAATTTTCTTTTTCTCTCTGACAGCACAGCAGATTCAAAGAGAGGTCTTAGAGTCTGTTTATGGGTACGATCTGCACCCCTAGTAACTAATTTATCATCATGATTGTTTCAATAGAAGCAGCTCATTCCTTTCGATAAACCAATGTACTCTTTATTTAACTGTTGTTCACCAAGGTAGTAAAAAGTAGATTCTTTTTTCGTCACTGCCAGTAAATTTCCGGCCACTGGTTGTTGTATCCAGATATAGATCTCATAAGCAAAACATTCCCAATTACTATGTATTACCATAAAGAAGCTCATCCTTGCACATGTCCCTTTGTAATTCCTCACAGCTAAGAGGTTGAGCTTCTCTGTCAGAAGCGGCTGAGCAGCAGTCCAATAAAGCCACACCTAGCTGTCAGTGGACCAGGATTTGGGCAAACACGGTCCAGCCCAGCACTCCTGAGCGCAGTGCCTAGGCAAACAGTGAAGCATTCAGAGTTTTCAGGTCCTACCTACTGAGTGAATAAGACTCCACCTGGCTATTCTTGTCCTAACAGCAAGGCAAATAAGAACCACACACGCAACCCAGAAGAGCTGCCATTGGGCCTACTTAAAAATCATTCTCTGCAATTCCATGATAGGCTGCTAAGCAAATAAGGGCTCGGCTCCGTTCTGCTTTTCTAGCCTCTAGGTAAATAACCAGGCAAGAAAAGCACTCAAGAGTTAATAAGCAAATAAAGCTTTTAACTTATCAAAAATTATCTGTTAGATACTCAAGCAGATGTTATCATGAATATATTGCTGATTTCACCAGTTTATGAAGAGTGCTTTGTTTTATTCTTTAACTTTGAGTTTTGTGTATCTCCTTTGCAAGCTACAAGTGTTTTAGTATCAGACTCAAAGCTTGATGGCAGGAAGTCCATCTATGTTTTTCTTAAATTAAAAGAATGGCTAGATATACTTTTCTAATTGGCATTCACTCTTTGTTTATTATTTCAGTTTTTACTGGATGAGTTTTGAGGATTCTGTTATTATTCAGATGTGCTGGTCAGGACAGACCAGCTTCCATCCATGTATTGCCATAATCTTGATGTAACTCAATAGGTAGTATTTACCAGGGAGGGATGCGAGCTGGATGTTCTCAGTCTGTAGAAGGCTATCTGAATAGATTTGGCTCAACATACCAAATGGTTCCTGTTTCCCAGGTTTTCAAGGTCAGGGTCTTGAAGGCTCGTTCACCTTTTAAAGTGTCTCTTCATTTATAGCTTTTAAGTTTCACAGAAATTCCATTGGAAACACTTCCACCTCAGGTTCAAATTCTACATTCACACTCACTGACAATGCTGATATCTAGTGGGTAGAAAAATTTCTTCTCAAACACTCCATCCACTTCTAATTAAGAGCATTCAGTCTAATGGTATTTCCTGTAGGTACTTACTAGTAGAGTTTCAGTTATTTTGTGCTCGTGAACAGTTAAATATTTATGACCTGATCTTTTGGGCAGCTGAGCACCTCCTTGAAAGCGATGAATGCTGTTTGCTCTGGTCAATACATTGACGGCTACTTAAAGGTTGCAGGGTAGAAGAGCTGCAGTTGTGCTTGCTCTGGTGAGATTCTTAGGCTGTGCAGGGGAATGTTCTTACATTGCCTTTCTGTCCCTGAGCAAACACACAGCTGGGGCCTAGGAGTGAACTGCTACAAAGCAAAAGTTCTATCTATCCGACATCCTGTATTTATTTACACCAAGGGGACTTCTTGTTTGAATAAGGACTTGTAACATAAACATCTCCAAAATTAAGTTGTAAGGTTTTCCACATGCTTTCCTGACTGCAATCTTAAGAACTGGGAAGTTTAGAAACAAAATTATATAGGCTGTAGGAATCACTATGAGTCTATTGTGAATCTTAAAGTACCCACTCTGCAGTATATACACATATATACATTGCATATACACATTGTAAAGTAGGCATGCACTAAAATTAAGCAAATCACAGCTATGTGATGTGCAAACCAAGGATCACAACAGCAAATAGATCTGTTACCAGACACAAATAGTGTCCCTTTTCATTACATAAAAAGGATAGAAAAACAAATTATGCCATAAATAGTACCAGATATTTCAGCTTTGATATCTTACATAGTTCCCATTTCATATTTACTATACAGTTCCGGTTTCTTTGACAAGACTGCCCTAAAGACTCTTTTTTAAATAAATGCTTTTATGCATATTTAATGTATGATTATATTATTTTATAGCATATTCATATATGAATGAGGTCTGTGTAGAAGAGAGATTTGGAAAAGATCTCACTGAACATTGTTTTCTGAAATAAGCTGTGGAAATAGAGGATCAAAATCTTTATTAATAGGCTAATTGATACTAAATAGAAGCAGAAGAGGGAGAAGTGAGAAGATAATGTGAGATCTCATAGCTTGCTGGCAGCAAAGCCCCATTTGGAAGAGCTCAGTCTCTGGTCATTTCATGACACTTTTCCATTTTTTTTTTCCCCTCCCAATCGGGGACTGCAGCAGGTGTGCAGATGGAGGGCCTAAGCTGTTTAATTTGTAACTGCAAGGCACTAAAGTAGCTCTTCAGCAACCAGGTCAAACCTGGGTGCATTGTAATTCACCCCCTATCTACTGCTTAGGCGGACTCAGTTTTACAGGTATTTTGCAGCCAGGACATGATTTTGGCCTTTAATTTGTCAGCATGCTATTTTTTCCTTCGCTTTTGCAAAGTAACCGGCCTTAACAATACTCACACATGCTCATCTACACTGTATTTTAGTTTCACTTTGCTTTTGGCTCCTTCAGCTTTCCGAGGGAGGAAAACATTGCTCCACAGGACGGGTTATTTTCTACTTGCCAGAATTCCTCTGCAGTTTTCATGGAAAGAAGCAGGACTTTTTGGGGGGAGCCAGCATCTCATTTCCATGCGGCTCTCATACAGCCCCTGTTGTATCTGCGGGGCCTGCAGAATGTAACTGCTGCGGCAGAGGGAACAAAGGGGCTATTGAGCGCGGAGCAGCTTCCCTTCCGCACCGCGCTGCGGCCGCGGGGAGCTTGGCCGGAGCTCGCGCCGTGGCGCACACAGGGCTCGCTGCCTGCACACGGCTCCCCAGGGACTCCAGGTCAGCGCTCTGAATTGCTCTGGTGGCTTCAAGGCTTCCTTTTCAGAAGCCGGCTGCACAACGAGAATCAGCTGCAACTTGTTTTTTTCGTTCCTCGGCTCGTTGCGGGCAGAAAGTTTGCTCTTCGGAGCAGCGCTTAGCAAAGTCGGGGCTTGGCAAAGCTCAGGTGGCTGCTTTCGGTACCCCGGATTTTGCCCGAGGATGGTATGTTCCGAAGTTACAGAAGTTGTAAGACGACATTGTTTCTAATCTGCTGCCTCTGAAATACCATTGCAGGGGTCATTTCCTGACTTTTGTGTCACTTCGCTCCAGTCCCTTGAAAGTTCCCACCCCCCATGATTTTCCAGACTAAGTCTGTAATTGAAGCATTTTCCCATATCTATTTCCTAGGTTGTACACAGAAAGGAATTTACTGAAAGCTTGATTTTGCATAAAAAAAAAAATAAATGTACCATTTGAGTAATAGAAATACCGTTCAAGGTAAATTTTTAAAGAAAGTGATTAAAGAAAAAAAAAACTACACATAATGTTCATTCAGGCTTTATTCAAATTGATGAAAAACATACAAAAACTGTTAAAGTTCCATAAAATCCTTAAAATGTCATAGATAAACTCATTCCAATCTTCAACATAATTTTTTTTGTTTAATGAACAAAACCAGGGCCCAGCTTCCATTTCAAAGCCATGCAACAAATATTAGACTTGGAAGTCAACCTTTGCTTTGTAGGTAAATAACAGATACAGTTGAGTAGGGCCAAGACACTGTGACCATAAACACTATCCCAACATAGAATTATCCTTCAAACTGTGCAGTATAAGAAACCAGTAATTAAAGAAAAAGATGGGTCAAGCAAGGATTAGTGACCAACTTTATTTCAAAGGAAATCTCATCAAAGCAAGTAAGGATTCTAAGATGTAGAATAAGATGTAGAAGTTCTGCAGTTTAACTACATGCCATTAACATACCTGAAAAAAACCTTTTCCCAGTTGAACCAGGGAAGACTTCCACTGAATTCAGGGATATGCTATTTATTTAAATCACTATAATCAGTGTGATCAGATTTATGATACTTTCTAATTTGGGGAATAATCCAAGAAAACTTCTGTTTTGTGAAGCATTCTATGTTTCCTCCATCTTTCTCAAAAGAAAACTCTGTTTTGTGCTCATCTTCACAAGAGATATACCTCAGTAAAGGATAAACCACACAGATTCGTTTCAGGTCAGGAATGCATTGAAAAAATCAGAGGTTTCCAGAGTTTTTCTAATTCCATCCAAGCCTCTCAGATCTGGAAATTGGATGCTAACCTGTTAAAAGCGGACGGGCTTGTGATTTTTCAGTACTTCCTTGTTTCATTCAGGTCAGCTGCAGTGCAAGAACAGCCTTTCTCACAGTGTTTTGGCATTTCCGATTTCAGTTCTGGCTGAAACACAGAAGTGCCAAGGCCATGAGAAGTAATTTCACAATAGCTTAGAAAACATTTTTCGGAGGTTAGATTTGGCCTGCATTAGTTCAAGTTTCAGGTAAATTTTGTTCTGGTTAGGCTGATCTAGTCATTTCCCTTACTAAGAATAAGTTTCCTAGTTTCTTTACCGACCAAACATATTTCATCTAGTAGCGTTTTCCAAAGAACAAAGCAATTTGACTGGAGTGCCAAAACTAACTGGCACATAATTACATAGAGAGGCTACTGGACTGTGGACAACTGCTTTTTTCTGTGCTTTGTACCTAGCCCTGGTTTGTAGGCTTATCCGTGGCATAGCTGGCAGGATCATTTATACTTCAGCAAATAGGCAGACTCCTACTATATCTTATCTGGCAGCTTTCCCATAGGCTCATAAATACTCCAGTTGTGAGAATAAGGGTTTTGGGGACAACTGCATCAATATGTCAATCCAAGATCAGGGAACAGCCTTTAAAGTAAAGTTAACTAAAATTTCTGTCTTACAATTTATTTTTGGCTAAACTTCTTGCATTCCACAAAACACACACACAAAAAGGTACTATTTCTTAACTGAAATAGATTGTTAATTAGCACAAACTTTCATAGCATTAATACCCTTCAGCAACCAACAACCTAAAGAGTGAAGGTGATAGCAGAAAGCAATCTGTGGATGTTAGATTTATCATGCATTATTTCTATTTGATACTTCACTTTTTTCTGTATTTCAACAAAGCACATATACATATTTTACTCTGGTTTTTATTCCTGCGATCCACCGTCCACAGGCTGTACGTGAAAGGAGGCACACAGCTACAGTGCTGCTGACTGGCCATTCCTCACCTTGTCCAAACAAAATCCACACACACTCATGCTTCCTGCTTTAGAAAGGCCTGGTGACATGGCAGGGTACACGGACACAGCCCGCGAATTCCAGTGGAGTTTCATAGAGGCAGAGCTGTCAAAATATGCAGGGCTTGCAAATATTAGTGCCACAAAGCTGTCTGGCCATCTTGGTTTTGTTCTTCTTCCTTCACACTTTACAGTGATGAACTGAATTCTTGGGAGGTGCTTGTAATGAAGAGGGGAGCAACCCTAACTCCCTGTTAGCCTGTTGGTAACTTAGTGCAGTCAAGAGGCAACTTCTTTGGCAAAGCTCATAAACCATCCAGAGATCTGTATTGTTGAAGAAAGGTAGCTACCGTTCAGGCACAATCAGAGCAGATCTGTCCTGCACGACTATCATGAGCTTTTAGATACTTTAGAAATGCTTGTGGATTTTCTATCAAAATCTTTGTGGTTTTGTTTTTGTTGTTGGGTTTTTTTTTTCTCCTTATAGAAACAGTTTTCCAATATCTGTTGTTTTCCACACAATGCTCTTATGGAGATTCCTTATATTTCCCCATTAGGATAACCAACACATAGATACTTTCCAGGTGGTTGAATAAGAAACCAAATGTTCTCGTTTGCTAAACTAATCTTAAAAGTTTCATTTTAAGTCAGAATATACTGAAATGCCTATTCCTCTCAGCTTCTTTGCAATATTCATCTCCTATCCCCATTCTTTCCTTCAGAGAGGCTTTCTTGGCCAAACTATCTCTTTTTCAAATGAGATGGATGGTATTTCATCAAAGACACATGAGCTGTACGTTAAGCAAAATACTTCAGTTTGGCCATATGAAAACACTTTGGTTGTTAAAAGAAAAATATAAAATATTTCCTTAGTTATGCATTGGAATTTTTCTAAAGTTAAGAATTCTCTGTTGCACATAATAAATACACATTTGAAATTTTGCTTTAAAGTTTTAAAAAAGTTAATATTATTTATTTTTTCATTTTAATTAGCTAAAACTTGATCAGAAAAAAGCTTTTCAGTCTGGTAGTACAAATGAACTCAGTACAACTCCAGTACTAAGTACTTAGTACTACAGCACTAAGTACAACTTAGTACAAACTCCAAGTGTACTAAGTGTATTTAGAGTACTCCGAGTGTACTAAGTACACTCTGTGTACTTAGGTATTAAGTTTTAAGACAATATACATACTTCATTATTTTAAAATAATTCCCTAATCATAACAAAGATAGCAGCTCATATATTTCTTGCAGTAAGGCCTGAGTCTGCTCCCACTGAAATGAGTGGGAGTTTTGTCACTGACTTCAATGGGAAAGGATCGTCTTAAGTGCATATTTATGGGTACAAAGAGGAAAACCACTGGGCATGTGGTTATCTCCCAGTAACCCACATCCTGCTTTTTTTTTTTTTTTTTTTTTGCTTATGTGGATTATAAATAGGCACTTTATAATTGAGTCGAGACTCGGCCACAATTATAACAAGAGAATCTTTTAAAGTGGAAGAGCTTTTACTTCAGTTGTCATGAGAGCTGCATGCTAACCTAGCTTGATAGAAGCGAGTGGGCCTGTAAAAACCTAACTGGTTTCAGATTATATTCTTTTGAATTGCCCCCGTAAAGTCAGAGAAACAGAATCTGTGAGACTCTTCTTGGATGATTTATTTAAAGTAAAACCATATATAAAATGTCTATCTGTCACAAGCGGCACCTCTTTGACTCAATGAACTGTTTTTGTGTGTATGTGTTTTGTTTGTGTGTGTTTTTGTAGAGTTTCTGTGCAAGAAAAAGATAGTCTTAGGGGTCTGATTAAGCACCCTATCATTCACTTTTGTAAAAATACTTGCAGAGTTTTATTTTTTTTATGCCAGAACCAGCAGCATCTCACACAAACTATGTGAGAGCCACACCAGGAACCATTTTTCGTGTCCTTCCCTGCTCAGCCACTAACTGGGAACAACCAAGTATTTTAGAATAAACAGAACAAGAAACTCATCATAAGATCATCAGGAGGTTTGCATGAAATTCTTCATGGGGTTGAAATGATACTGAATGGTAAAAAAAAGAAAAGCTCAGCAAAGTAAGTGAAAGCATTTGTGCATTAAAAAAATGCACAGACAGGTTTAAAGAAAAAATTTGGACCTAATCAAAATAACATTACTTGATCTCTTGCAAAATATGCTTTGCCTACATGCTGAACAAATTATACATAATATTTCACAAGTTCTGAATTTAACTTTGAATGTGTTTTGGCACTAAACAATGATACTCATAAGAAAATACCCTTGGTCTTACCAAAAAGCTTCATTCCAAGCTATGAAGATCATCTTCATTAATTTAATTCAAAATCACTAACCAAAAAAAAGAAGGTGTTATATTGAAGAAATAATAGAGAGAGGTTTCAACGTTTCACCAAGTTTTACAGAAACAGAATTTTTATTTGTTTTTAAGATTGCTTTCCAGTATGTGTGAGGGAAGTGATGAATATAGTTTGTTGTCGATTAAAACAAAGTACACCCCATTACCATGTGCTATATCAGGTATTAGCAGGTAAATTCATGTACTATCAGATTTTATTTTGGACCAGAATACAATTTTTTATATTAACACTACATTTCCTTATGTCAGATTTAAACTTTAAACACTTTCATCAAACAGGCTTCAGTACATAGTTCAGCTATTGAAATCTACTTTCCCTAAATCTATATTTTTCTTATTATCAGTGGAACTGTGATCCATGGAATCCAAATAATTGCATTTACCTTTGCATTATTCATTATTGAATAGTATCTTTAAGCCAGATGTGACGGCTCTCAGCTTAAATACAGACCAAATACGTGACTTTGGGCTTAATCAAGGGTAGTTTTTGGTCATCACACATATAACATTTCACTCATAGCTCTTCATCTTTGTGTATGTCTTCAACTTCAGTTTTGATTGTGGACTTGCCCAGGATGTGGGGCAGGAGCATCTAGTAGAAAAAAAGCTCTAAGACAAAAGATTTTAATAAAATTTGTTTATCTTGTACCTTAAGCTAAAAATTTTTATTTTTATACCCATATACCACTTTCATAAAAGTATCAGGTGATAATAGACTCTCTTTAGAGGTTGAAAATATGGAGATCACATGCAAAAGACCATACAAAAAAGCAAGAGATACATCTGACAGTGGAAAGTGGCAGGTATTACAGCCTGTTCTTTGCTCTAACCACAATTACAATTCTTTACTTCCACATATGTCAGCCTTGTCATCAGTATAATCTATGTTGGCAGCAGGTTTGGAACACCTAATCTTTATTTAGTCTCTAATACAACCAAAGAAACAAAATGTATTATTTGTTTTTGTAAATACGTGGCTGGTGTATTTGTAGAACTTGTGGAACAGCTATTTATTTCTATATATTTTAAAATTCATTTACAGAATAGAAACCTAAAGCTCTGCATACTACTACTATTAAAAAAGAAGAATTTATTATTATTATTCATTTTCTTTTCCCTGCTTTTAGTTTATTTGCAATTTCATCTTAAAATGGACTACAAATTGTTAGAGGGATACATTCTATCTTTCTTTGTGTTCGGGGACTTGATTCATGGGTTAAATTCAATGGTTGTGTTATGCAAACGACTATGTTAAATGCTAATAATGATGTTTCTGGTGTCATGTAGGTTTTAAAACAAATGTTCAATCCTATTCCATTGAATTCAACTGGCATTTTGCCACCAATTTCAGTGAATCGAGGATTTTATCCTCTGAATCTTTGAATCACGATGAATTTAAAGTATGTTCTAAACTGCTATCACTCAATGGAGTATATTTATAATCTGCCTAATTTTCATTGATTGTTTCATGACTTTCTCTAACACCAAGTAGAAAAGCAATGCACTAGTGAACATCCACTAATATTTCTCTACATGTATTCACTTGTTCTTTTTTTGAGTAAACTGTGATTATGCATGTAAGGACAGTAGGATAAACTTACGCACTGATTTACTTTAAGGATTTTTCTAGTAAAGCGTTTTCTTCACTGGCTCTCACTGATTTAACACCTTTTTCCTTCTTAACATCGGATCTTATGTCTACATAAGTTCCCTATTTCTTCTACATCCTGAAAATATATCAGGGTGAGAAAGGGTAAGCTTGCTATAATGATGCTTCATTCCTTGTTTCAAGTGCTGAAGTATTTTTGCTCATGCCTTAAGCTACCATGGTTTAAAAATGAGATAGGTCTCATTTGTTTTGTCATGTATAACTGAAAATGATGCTTCCTATATTAGAATTTAATCACTTCCCTTCTGTGTTCTTCATAAGTTCCCTCCTTAGCAAATTCTTTTGCTAGAGATTTTACATCGAAAAACATTTCTTCAGAATTTTAAGATTTGATAGTACCCTACTATTCCAACAGCCAAGTTGGAAGCCATTGGCTTCTATTGGAAGCCAATAGCCATTGGCTTCTATTTCGTTCTGTTGTTTCCATGAGTGAAATAAGTGATTGCTTATTAAAAAATAATTTTTCACTCTTAAATATTTCCAATAGCTTGTTAATCACTTTTAGCATCTTTGTCAGTCACAAATGATCTTAGAGGAAAAGAGACGTATTTTAGTGACCAATTCAGTCACTGAATTTAGTGACCAAACTTAATGGTAAGATTCAAGATAAGATATTACAATCATTTAGTCTTTGTTGCAATGCAAACAGGGCAGGTGATTTCTCTGTTTGACCTAAATCTTATTTGAACTAAGGAATATCTTGCAGGAGAAAATAGCCATTACTGATTGGTGTTCAGTGATGAGTGGTCACCACAGTTTAGGGTAAATTTCACCTAAATTTATTAATACTGCTTCGAAAAATTCCATCTTTTTAGTCAAAGATTGTACAGTTACTGCTTCCAGCCATGAGACCTTTTTGTAAATCAGACTGATGAGCTCTATATCAAATGTTTGTTCCCCAAAATACGCTTAAGGTTTTCACTGATGTAATTACCTCCACACTGACCATTCCTTCAGAATTTTCAATCTTTTGTATGTCCTTTTTTTCAAATCTTGTATCATCTATATGTCTCTTTCTTGTCTTTTTACAGTTTTTCAACAGCTATCATGAACTAGAGGCAATTTTCCAATTGTGATCCCACTGTAGAGATAGACAAGCTTTGCTACTTCATCTCAATCTCAGCATAGATGAACATGTCACCTAATCCATTTGCTCGTAGCGTCACGCAGAGAACTCACTTTCAGCTGATTATCCAATGTGACATTCAATTTGTCTTCAGAGCCATTAACTCCAGGTAGATATTCATATACCCAGTGCTTTAAATTCTTTGTTCAAGGAGCTATGACCTTATATCTTGCTCTACTGAAAGGATTTTGTCTATAGCTTGCTAAAAATTCCATATATTGGTATTACCTGTATTTGTTCTTCTTGAGAACTCCTGGACTTTTCTAGAACTCCACAAGCAAATCATAGATTTCTATATAGCAATGTATACGAGATGTCAGAACCAATCAGTCTTCTTAAATACAGTTTACATTCTGTGCAGCATTTTGTGTAATTTAAAATACTCAGGGCTGAGTACATCCTGCATGTACTTTCCTTTTGCTTTTAGGAAAGGTGTGCAGTCATTCCCAGCAAAGAAGTAACTGTCACAAACTTAGCACTGAAATATGCTCTGAATCAGCTTCTCTGTACTGGATTGAAATTCTTTTATGTTCTCCTACTTTTGTATACCAAGAAAGTTGTATTTCAGTGTTTCCAACTCATTCAAAAACACTCCCTGTTTACCTTTATTTTTTCTTGTCAAGTAATTTTCCTGTTTTTCTGACAAGAACTTAGGCAGAAATTCCATTGTGCCTGTCACTAGTGCCTCTCCTCAGCAGCACGATGCCGGCTTTTCACTCTGGTGTGGCCCCGAACTGCCTTTCTGACAGGCTGAATTCCCAACACTAATGTTGTGATTGACTGGTAATATCAAGAATACTGGTAGCCTTAGTTTTCTCATATTTGGCAGGTTTGTTTACATGATGTAGAACAGAAACTTGTGTTTTCTTTGTGGGACCTCAGAAGCAAAAGGAAAAGCATAAAGCAGTAATCGTATTAAATGGGGAAAAGCAGTCACATTAAAAAAAAGATCAATATGATCAATATGGTCTTGCATTTATATACGCTATGCCTTATATCATATTTCTATAATTATGTCAGATCAAAGCATTTCTTACAGGAGACATCTCAACCAAGAAATAAAAAACCTTTGAATTCTCCTTTCTCAGGCACAAGAGATTCAGATCTTTGACTCAAGATTGGCCTTAAGTCTGTGTATGGAAATTCTGTATATAGTCTGGATAGTTGGCAAACAAAGCTATCTAGCAAATTTTTGGCTAGTGGTGGTATTTTACAATCCCTTCTGCATTCTCTTGTTTCTCTTGTTATCCTTGTCTTCAACTCATTTTTTTCTGACTGACTCAAATTACACTGCACTGTTGAACTTCATTACTGTGTAACGTGAAATGATTCCCAGTTCCATTGTTATCAATGATTTTATATCTTCTTCTTTACCTTGTAAGAAAAAAAAATCACAAATATGTTAAGTCACAGGTCTCTTCAGCAGTCCTGAGTGTGCAGATCCTCTTTGTGCCTGTCAGTTAGTACTCGTGGATGGGCTGGTGGAAAGATTGGCTCGGAGGGCTCCTGTCAGACAAGGCAAGCCAGCAGATGAGCACAGTGAGCAGAAACTGCTAAGGGAGAACTCAGGGGGAGACCTGGTTTTCGGTGCTGCATTCATAGCACTAGACATTGCCCCTCCTTAACTCTAAAGTTGTCCTGGCATTTAGTTTGTCTTCTCTTCTTTGTTGTTGGTAATTACTAGATTATGCAGGATGAGTTACAGGAGCATCTGAAACTCATTTAAAGATACATTTACTGAACAGAAAGACTGCTGTTACTACAGACACCATACTTGCACAAGAATAACATTATCATTCATTTTCATAAGGGCTGCACTTGTCCACAGCAACTACCTATATTTATCCATCACAACGAACATATCAAACCAGCATTCCCTTTGGCTCAGTGGCACAGTCTGCAGATCCTTTCAGAGTGTAAAATTTAGAGTTTACATGGAAATAAAACTATTAAACATTTCACTTACTGCTCTTGGCAGTCATGTGCGCTGAACAGTCAATCATAACCTCTATGCAGAAAAAGCATTTGCAGTTGTAGTGTCATGTAACATAACTCAAAACCAAAAACAATATCTTGTGTTATTAATCTATTAATCTATAATCTATAATCTATTAATCTATTAATCTCTAATTTAGTTAAACATAAAATATCTGATGTTCCTTTAATTGGTCAACTAGTTTAACAAGTTGCTCTTACAAGCTAAGATAATTTCCACTTCTATAAACTTGACAGCGTTAGGCAGAATCTTTCAGAAAACATTTGTTACCTGCATTATTTTTCTAAATTTAGAGATTGCCAGCTTTTTTCTTTTTAACTTTTGTTCAAGGCATGCTCATAATATTTTTTTATCATTTTAAATAAGTTCAGTTCTGGCAATATATCAATGTAGCAGATGTTTTCTCATTTCATAAAGCTTGTGTATGTGAATAGATCTGGTGTATAAGCTCTGTAAAACTGGTTCTATTCAGGTGATTATTTTTCAAAAAAGGATAGTTTTAATCACGTGTCCTGTGGCAATATAGCCCCAAACTGTAACACTTTTTCCTAAGGAAGTTTAGAAAAGAGTTTTGTTACTTTTCTGCTTGTTTTGCTGGATTTCATGAGGGACAATTTACATGCAGACTGTGATGGGCTAATCAAGGAAATAATGCCTATACCACAGTTGCCTGTCTTTCCACATAGAATGACTTAACACACCTAAACAGGAAATGGAAGTCTCCAGGAATCAGTTACAAAGGACAACCTACTAAAATGGGTATAATTTTGAGAAGATTTTAAATCATTACGAGAACAGAAAAGGCAGCTGTTACATGACTTAAAGCAATGCAATATGCTGACAACACTGTGGCATTAGTGAAAGTTGAAACTTCACAGGGGATATTGTCTCTTCTGTGTAACCAAAAAGTAAAAAAAAAAAAAGAGAGAAGAGAAAGTAGTTCTTACTGTTTGTGCCTTATTAAAACTAAATGCATCACCAAAAACTAACAGACTAGCTTCAACTAGCTAAAGATCTGCAGGTCTCTTGGTTTCCTGCTGCAGCTTTAGGCCAGGTGGCATTTGACAGATTTGGTCTGCAGGGATTTGTGAAAGCATTTCTATAGGTTTTATTTCTGGCCTCTCATGTACAGGAGAGTTAAGATGAACTGCAAATCTTAGGTCTCAGACAGTCACATTTTCATTGGTTTCCTGTGACTTTGGCTTCACTTCCACTGGAAGTTCCAGAAACCTCATTCCTTTCCAAGATTCGCAGTAAATCTGTATGTTAAAACTTGAGGGGCTCCAGAGCCCTCCAAGAACCTTCTCTAAAAGGGATGTTCCTCTAGTCTTTCTTTCACATAAAACAATAAAGTTAATTGCCTGTCACCTGTATTTGTGTGAATGCTTAGAGCTTTGGGACACAGCAGGTAAAGGACTGAAGAGTTTCCCAGCCTGAGAAAGGTTTTCAGTCCTGCCTCTCCCTCTTCTCTGTGCCATTTGTCCAACTGTCCGCGGGCAAACTATTCCTGTCGGTGTGTGGTGATAATGGATGCCACAGAACTACCAAGAGAAAAAATGGTGCTCCCTCCCCTCTCACAGGGTAAAACTCAATAAAGCTATTTTACAGAGCTGAGCTTGCATGTGTGTAAGTACAGAGAAACAATGAGAAATGAACTTCTTGTGCCTTTTAATGCAAGGTAATAAGGCCAGTTTAAAATAGTGCTCTGTTCATATAATTTTCAGAAACGACTGAAATTATTTAGGTAAATTAAGCATCCAACAGCCTTCACATATTAGACATAAGATCTGAAATCTTCAGCATAGCATTACGATCTTAACATAAGTAATGGTTTAAGTGCTCTGTTGCATTAAGAGCTGCCTAGCTTCAGTTTCCAGTCAGGCATGGTAGTTACAAGGTCAAAGTATTTTAGGTTTGTACTGATGCAAATGACTTTTCCAGCTTTCTGGAAACAGCGGCAACAGTGACAGTATTGGAGCCTGGGCTCTCAACAGTCACCGTGCCTTTCCTAACGCCACAGAAAGGTCCTGCAGTCATTTTTGTCTGTGGAGAGTTTTGGTATTTGGAGTCTCACCAATTAATTTTAATTATGCTTTATATTCCAGAATACCACTTCTGCCTGAAGTCAAGGTCTTGCAACCGGTTATATGCTCGGAGGTAGCTGTACCAAAGAGCTATATGGCCTTGGGTCTTCCATCATTAAAAATAAGTAAATAAATAAATAAATAAATCAGCAATAACTCTTTTTTATCATTGTTATTTTATCATTATTATTTGAATCACTGCAACACCTTCGATTTGGTTAGATATCTGCTGTCCTCAGTTTTACATGAATACTGAATTTGCCTGAAGTTTCTTACCATTTTTCTACCCAATGTTAAATGTGATCTTTTTTTCTCTTTTTTGTTTAAAATTAAACTTATCAAGATATCTTGATTGCTGGAATGCTCTGCTTAGATTCAAGAAAACATATACTTACTTTCTTTAATTCAGTGAAGTTCTTTATAGAAAAAATAGTCCATTTAAATGTCCAAGACCTATGTGACCTCCACTGTCAACTTATGGCACACGGCACAATGTGGTTGTTCTATTCAGGGTGACATGGAAAGATTACTCTAGCTGAGACAGAAAAATCATCAGCATTTCTTTTTCTTTTCACTGTAGTTTCAGCTTCTCTTTCACGCTGCAAGTATCTGTTGTTTTTTCCTTTTGTGCTAATTGTTGTGTTAGAAAAGCCTGCCCAAGGCAAGATTGAGTCCAAGTGCTGCCTGCTAGATTCAGGTAATTACTTCAAGAGCTGAACATCAGATTATGTTTTTTTTCCAGGCAACTTTTAGGTCAACTTAATTGGTGCTTGATTAGTTCTCTGTAGTTAAAAGCATTCCTGAAGGGAACTGGTATGTAAAATATGTCTGAGCTCTGTAGTAGCCTACATGTTGACTAGGTCATTCTTGGGAGAGGAGTATAGAGGAACGCCTAGGAACTTAATGACATGTAAAATGAGGGAAAAAATAATTAATAGTTCCCTAGGATGGCGTTATAAGAAGTTCAATTTTGTAATCCATTTACAGGCCCAAATCCAGAAAATTTTCTTAATTCTCAGAATTTCCTGAAATCTGCTATACCTTTGTATAACATAAGAGACTTCTGTACCCTCGTTTTCCTATGGTGAGAGAAAGAAATGGCAGTACAGACTGATCTCACAGAGGTGCTTTCCACATGAATAAATACATATTCATATAAGGTTTTGAATATGAAAAGTGGAGGATGTTATTGTAAGATCACAGTAACCAAAGGCCAGGCACAATTATTCCAGTACAGTAATATAGTTCATGCATGGTTATTATCTAAGTAAAGTGTCACAGTTAACACAGTGATCTCAGCTCTCAGAAAAAATAAAATCTTTCTATGGAAAAAAGGAGCCTTCAGGTACTATTAGTTCAGGCCTGACTCAGAATCCCACCGTTGAACTTCCCTTGCGCTTTCTAAAGATCCATAAAAGCAACAGGAGAAACAGACATTTTAAGGAGAAGTGAAAGTGCTGTCAAAAGCTGAAGTAAGCACTTTTTAAATGGAGAAAAATATAAATATATTGCCATTCCCTATGACTCAGCGATGTGTTAATTTTAATACTGTCAAACATACATATTTTAGGCAGAAATGTGATTATGTTTGAGTCGTTGCCCTTTCTTTGATCTCACAAGACACTTGAATTCTGCAGGGCACTATTATTCATTGAGAAAGAGATTATAGCAAATGAATTGAGTGTATACCATTGAATAAATTTTACTGTTAAAAACATTTAGAGCATAATAATCAAACTCCTTTCTTCTTTTTTTTGGCCAGTCTCGTAGACTGTGTTTTAGACACTTTAGCTAAATTTTTCTCATAGAGAAGAAGGTGCAGCACAATTCCTGTCCTGTATCTCTCTGAGCCTGTAAATCTTCTGAGGGTTGATGATCTCCATTTGCCGGCATCTCCTCCTTGCCCCAGCATAACTTCCGTGTCAGAGGCAGGAACACACACTGGGTTAATACAAGGGAGCCAGCAGCAGCACCAAAAATTGTGTAGGTGTGTAAAGAGCATACATCACTTTGCAAAATAGTCCCTTTCCCTCACTTCTCTGCTTCATCCTTTTCCTAGGAAGTTGCAGCTGATTTTACAGTGATGGACGTGTTTGTGAAAAGCTAACTTGAATGTGACAAACAAGTAGCATTTCTAGCAAGGTAAGGGCAGCTACTTTTACAGGTTTTAGTTTGCTGAAAAAATAATGCTAACAGGTGTTTCTCAGTATACATCCAGATAAACAACTAACAGGTGATTAAGGCAGAAGCAAGAAAAGCAGAACTATTACTTAATTCAAAAGTGAATGTTTTTCACTTTTAGTGCTAGTGTGTTGGTTTTAGTGTTAAAATGTTAGTAATGGTATTGAGTAGTTTCTGTATTTCGCCTCAGAGGTAGCTGCTCTGCGGTGACAGATGTATAAGTTTTGGTTGTAAAGCATCTGAGCCTTTCCAAAAGAGGATATGAATGTTAATACAAGGAATAAAGGTCTTTAAAGAACAAAGTCAAAAACAAATGATGTTTAGAAGTCTTGTTTTCAGAAATATTTCCTCAGAGAGTGGAAAGTTCAACCAAAAAAGAAAGAGGTAAACAGCAAATAGTCAATAGATTTTTCTTCTTGCCCTAAAAATATTTCTTCCAAAAATCCTTTCTTGCTTTTTGTAGATCTTCCTCTGATAACTGGATGAATATTTGTATCATATAGTTAGCTCAAAACACTTTACCTCATCTGCATAGAAAGAATAAAAAATATGTTTTCTGTGACAAGGTTTACAGAGAAGGGAGCTGACAAGATATTTTATTTACTAATTTAATTTCTATAAATAAAAGAGTTATTCCCAATTGTCTGTGAGGATTAGGAAGGCTTTGTAATCAAGCCCAATGGCTTAGCTCAAATCCTAAAATAAACACTCAAAAGAGAGCGAGGAGTTTAAAGTAAATAGGCAGGCTCTTTAACCTGAGCATTATGATTCAGTGTTTCTCATGGAAATAATTTACTATAATTGAAATGAGAACACTGTGTCCTTATGTGACTGATTTAATTTGGGGTCTAAAATATGGGATGCCCCTCATAACTGAGTGTGCTTTGGGGTGTGTGATATATGTGTGTGGCTTCATTTGAAATCAAGCCCGTGGCCGAGCATTACAGGAACAGAATATGCTGAATTTTCTTCACATTCCATATGCAAAGCAGAGAGTGTCACAAACTAGTGACTCACTGGCTGAGCTGTATTTTCAGTTCATGTTGTGTTTTGTCATCTCTTCTGGCACGGCTGCTCTCCAAACCCCTGCTTTATGTGCTGTAGCTGAAACATGCCCAGCTGAAAAGGTGAAGCAGCTGTAGAAGTGCATCCTTTTCACTTGCCACCTTTCACTGCCTAACTGGACACAGTTGGACTTGTCAGCAAGCTGGAACTCTTGCAGTGAATTTTTCTTCACTCTTACACACATATTCTTCGAAACCGAGAGGGCAGGACTTTTCCCCCTGAGTGCAATCCTACAATATGCGGCAGTGCTTCCTGTGAGGCAATCCAGCCCCTGAACGAGAACCGAGCACTTTCATCAGCTCCTCACATCTCTGACGCTCTGCATACCAGCTCCTTGTCTCCTTTTTAAGGAGATGGGATATTTATGCCATTTTGAACAGATGCATCCTTCACTTAATGTAATACCTATATTATCTCATACAGAAAAGACAGCTGGCACTATTTCTGATAAAAGGATGCATTTGAAAGAAATCTTTGAGGACCCTTCACAGTAAGTGGGGAAAAAAAAATAAAAAAAAAAAAAAAAAGAAAGAAAAAGAATTGTTTTCATTTAACTATGGATTTTACAGGTCACATTCTGCCTAAATCTATCTTTACCAGAGTAGCAAAGACATTGAATTACATGGAACAAAACCTTAGACAGAATTGCTGTCCTGTTGCTCTGCCAGACTTTAGCCGCTTAAAATCCTAACTTTATCCTTTATGATATGAGGGCTGCACATGGATATCATGAGTCTTTTAGCCTGATACTCCTATCTTCTTATTTAAGCAGGAGCCCGAGCAGGTCGCTTTGAAGCAGTGCTGCCAAACCGGCAGCTGAAAAGGTCCTCAGCTCAAAATGACAACCTGGAGCATTGTGCACTCACTACGCAGCGTGCGGAATCCGAGGCTCTGGAAAACCAGCAGCCTTGCATAGATAGCACTTGTTGGGGGTAAAATGTCATTCCCCCTCAAATAGACACAAGTGAGCACGGGGCAACAGTTGAAGCAAAACCACAGGTGATTTTCCTGTGAAACAGGAGAGAATAGCTCCATTTGCACGAGAGCCTTCTGTTTCCTGTGAACCAGCTCACTCCTTTTAGACTTACCTTTTTTTTTCTCTTCATGCTGTCACACAAGTTGGCTGACTGCTTTAGCCTGCTCCATTTTGATATTTGGGCAGGCAGGCTGAGTATTTGCTATACTTCTTTGCGTGCTAGAAACTGAACTTGAACTTCCCTTTCGACTATTGAAAAGATTTATTGTGTGTGTGTTTAAAGGGGTAATTTAGGGGCTTCCTTGCTATTTGCTGTTCCTTCTTTCAATTTATTTGCATGTACTGATTATTGCCATAGGATTTCTTACATGTGCTAAAGAGTACAGCGGCGTAAAAAGTCTAATATATTTTGCATCACCTTCAACACCTTACCTTACAGCTTTCCATCTTTTGCATACTTAACACCGCACGGACACTTCACTCTTGGTTCTCAGGTCCTAGCTTCTGTTCTGAGGTTTGGTCAGCCTCCTGTACACACCTCCTTCCACTCGACTTTCTTTTCACCTGGCATGGTGATAGATAATGGGGTGATCTGTGACAGGATGATCTTTCTGGCTTATTTCTTTATTTTCTCTTCCCGAATGATCACTGTAGGAGAGGCACATTCCTTCCTCCCTGCTCACAGAACACAGCATTTCTTCATGCCTACACGTCGCCTTGTGCACTCAATCACGTCCTCTCGGTGGTAAATTTATTAGACACCGATACAGTCACTTATGATATTTTTAAAATTCCCTTGAACATGTATTTCTGACAAATATTACGTGTTCACTCCAAGGCATGATGCAGTGTTAGTCATCTTGATACATTCATGCTAAAAATAGTCCACCCCAGAGCCAGCCACCTCTGTGTGAGTGGAAGCCAGCTCCATGGCTGCGGAAGAGGTGACTAACTGCAGTGCAAACATTGCCCAGAGTGCCTGGGTTTAGTCAGCTAAGCTGGGACGTTTCCTCCACGCTCTGTGTGATTAATGTGCTAGCCATTGTCTTAGGCATTGGCTTTGTATTGGCGATGGTAATGAGAAACATTTCACAGGAGCTGTGTTCCCAATGTGAAAGATGGTCAGTTGCAGGACGTATCTTCATCCTTTGTGCTGCCTTGTGGTCCATTTTTGCTGAAGCACATGGGATCAAAGCAGTGAATTAATGACACCCAAAAGCACTTTATATCCCTGCTAGGACTTAAAAACACTGTGTTGGCCAATAACTAGCAACAATTGATTGTTGATGCTCCAAAGTCATGATCAAATCACCCCACACTATAAAGCTAATGGTGCTTTTTTAAGAGCCTGGAGATATCAGTTGCTGATTGTCACCACTTTGTATTTGTCCCACAAATACAAAGTGAAGAGATATTTTGACCCTAACCACACTGAGTAATGAACAAAAGCTTAAAAACTCAGTAGGCTCTGTAGAAATTCATACAGTGGATTCCCAGCAGCTTCCAGCAAGAAGCAGAGTAAAACAATATAACAAGAGAAGAGGTTTGCTATCTAACAAAATAGGCAGACTTCCAAGATGGGGAGATCTGTCTGCCTTCAAAAGTCACCCAGGAAAGGGTCAAATACATTGAAAATTTTGATTTCTGTCAAGAGAAAGGGAGCATTTTCTCAGGAGCTGAAAGGATAGCTACCACACATTTTTTTCTGTTCTGGAATATGCCCACTGTTTGCAATGCCAAGTAGATTGTCAGTTGCCTGCTATATGTGCTGTATGTGTGTCCATATGTGCATATATATGTATATCTATATATATGTGCACACGTCTAAAATATCACTGTAAAAATACAAGTATGCACTTTATCTAAATATAAATATAGATTAAATACATATATAATATAGATTAATACATATACAAAATGCATACATGGAAAATGTTTTCATGCAAAAGACCATTGCAATTTTAGCAGTATTTCTAAGGCTGTTATAACTACTGAGGAAAAGATTTCATTCATCTAATGGAGGCAGTATGTGTTGTGCCCTACTGCTTTCTATGGCAAAATGCACTTCTAGTTTTGAGCTTAGTGCTATAGGCTGAAACATAATGTCAGAATCCAGGCAAAGAGACATTAAACCAACCTTGTTAGCACAAAACGGGAACTTAAGTTTTCATTCGAAATGTAGATGGAACTGGAGCCCTAGTTGAAGCTAGTTTTAGGATTAGAGCCCTAATTACCTAAAAATAATAAATTTAGAGGAACAGATTAGAAGTTATCTTACACATCGGAATGTTTTGATGAAGAGTCATTCAAAACATGTTATCATGAAGAGAAATTTCAGACTATAATTCCATTCCTCAAAAGTAGAGCTAACTACATTTATATTCAAATTGGAAATGATGACTTGTCCAGCTGATGAATCTTGAATATTTTCCTTTCAGAGTTTAAACAAATAGAGAAGATGATGTAAAATTATCTGTTTTCGATGGCTGTGGTTCTTAAAACAGATACCTCCACAAGGGCTTCAGAAATGAACAATTACTGCTATTCCTACAGTTTCAATATAAGCAATATTTTAGTTTTTAGTAAATATCTTTTTTATCATAGACATACCACTCATATTTTCGTGGCTGCAGTTGACACCACAGAGATCTAAAACAATATTAGCATAAGAAAAAAAACAGCATTGGGGTGACTGATAATACAAAAATAAATTTGTTTTTTCCTCATTGAATACTGAACATTTCTTAATCATTAGTACAGTGGCTCTCCTTCCTCTCTCATCTTGCGGTCCTAATAATGATGTCCAAGCCCATGTTTCAATGTATATACTAAAAAAAAAAAAATTATTGTTCAACCAACAAAGGTTTTAAGTCAATACTTAGCTATCTGAACAGAAATAATTTCATTTCTAATCTTGTATTGACAAAAGGGCAATAATATCTCTCCTCTGGTGTGCACAACACAGTTCTAAAGTAGTATACTCCAGAGGATCAAATTAACCAGGCAGCAGAAAGAGAGACGAAAGAAGCAGCCAAGGATTTTGAATAAATACTACAGCTGCAGGAAATGAGTTGCGGAAATAAAAGGAGGAGGGACCAGCTAGAGAGTTTGAGGCTAATAAGCACATTAAATCTAAAGGAAACACTCAGAGCAAAATGGACCCTGATTTATATCCTAAGTAACTCCATTGACTTCATTAGAGTTCCATAGGATTCAGAATAAAACATCTCAGAAACTTGCTAGTTTACGATGGCTGTAAATAAGGAATTTTGCAGAAATACCACTGCTTTCATCCTACCATTTTCATATTATAGTCTTTTTTTTTTTTTTCCCCCTGAAAACTTGGAAAGAATGAGACTCAGAGGGGTAGCTGGAGCCAATGGTATCGCAAGCAGGTGTTACACAACCCCCCTGCTCCCAGAGCTCCCCTTCTGCCTTCGTCCACAGCTCCTCCTCGGCTCTGCTTTTGGATTGCTCCTGAATAGCTCTACGCTGTAATTTTTGTGATGAACGGGATGGTGTTTTTGTTAAGCACACAGATGTGGAGCACTCGCTAGAAATAGATGTCATGCTTGCACTCACGGAAGGTATGCTGACCTTTTGCCTGAGCCTGTCTGTATTTTTATGCTCGACAATCTTCCTCATATGTGAGGTGCAAAATTAAATGGGCTGAGCCACCCTAAAGTGGTGAGTTTCTCACCTGGGTTTCTGTTCCTGCAGTTCTGTTATATGCACTCTTTCCTGAAGTTTGCTGGTTTGGATCTCTCAAATCTGTTCTCTTATTCCCATTTAGAGGGTTTTGCTGCATTCCATAACTATCCTGCATCCTTATATAAAATTGTTAGGAAGGACATGAGATTAGTATTAATTCATGTAGTATCTCATCTACTGTCTCTCCTGAATAGAATGCTTTTCTCTTTCCAGGCAAAAATTAGGGAAATACACAGTTAATCCTGATTTACTGAGAAAGCGTGTCTTTATTAAAGTATCTTGTTTCTGAGAATACATAAGCAGCAATAGTTATGACTTCCTACAGCAGACATAAATGCTTCTGTTGCAGAGCCATCGATCTGAAGAGGCACTTTAAACTTTTAATAATTTTAATTATTTCCTATGAGCATCTACAGTTTTTCCTGGCTTTAATGAAGACTGGAGATAGAAATGTGAAATAGTCTCCAAGAAGGAAACTTGCCATTCAGAAAGACAAAGCAGCATTATGCAGCTCCTCACAATCCTGAAGCTCCTCCTGAGGTTTCATTTGCTTTTTTTGTGCTCCACTCAAGCCTGATCCAACCAAAGTCCACTAAAAAATAATAAAATTTCAGGGTATAGCTGCATAGCCATAATGCTTGGGTCATTTCAGCCTGCATCTTAAAGGTGAGGAAATGTTACACAGTTTATAGAAAGCAAAAGGCTTCGAAACAATATTCTAATCTCCAGTCTAACTCACCCACAGAATTTCCTGTACTTAGAAGTGTAAGGTTACTTAAGCTTTATGGTCTATGGCACTTCAAAGCTTCAGACAAATTTACAGTAGTATTTTATCAAGACCGAAAACATAAACCTTTTATTTTTACCAAAGAAAAAGGAGTTGTTGACAGGGACAATCATTGAGGGAACATGCATAAATCAACACACAGGGCAGTATTTGAAGCAACGGGAGCAGTAGAGAGGATGGAAAGTCTCTCCCTGAAATAACTTGGTCCTAAGTAAACTCTTTTTTTAATCTGGTTAGTAACCAGATCTGCCAATAAGCACAGATACAGTCATTGAAACCAGACTGACCTTTAATCACGGCTAGTAGAAGGGAATCCCATTTCCAGGCCTAGTTGGAAAACAAGAGAATGTCACCACTTCACTTTGATTTGACAAATCCAGCTCTGAGATCGGCATAGGGCCCATATAAAGAAACAAGAAAAGCCTTAATGTTCTCCAACACCAAGTGTATAATGACATCACAGTGTTACATTGTCCTTTGTATTGCAAAAAGGTTAAAAATAAGATGTTGATTGGAAAAGAGAGTTGGGGAGGAAATCCAGTGAGGAACATTATATTGTGAAAGGTATGGGGAATTAAACATACCAGCAACTGCTAAAAAGTGATATTATCTGTTTTCCTGATGTTGCTTTTGCTAATTTTGAATTTCCAAAAGAGTTCAGTAGCTGCAAAAGAGACATGGGAAGGACCTGCAGAGGATACCTGGGTAATGCTGGTACTCCAGGTATTTCAGATCAAAAAAACATTATTTGAGAGAGTTTTAAAGTCAGAATTTTCCCATGGATTCGTGATGTTCTTGTTGAACATCACCACATCTTGTTGAATTCACCACTTGCTGAATATGATATTCGTGTATACTCCTGCTTGTAAACATATGGCTCTCTTACATTTTAGTACAACAAATGTACTAAACAGAGCAGTAGAAATGGGTTGGTGACTTGCAGGGAGGCTTTACTGCTAACATTAGGCAATAGTAAGAGTCAGCTTAGGTTGCTATCGCTCGGAGTAGACCCAGCATGTGCAGTAGACTGACTCAGCTTCAAGGGCTGAATATGCTGCAAACAGAACCCAAGTCATTTAATAATGTGTTGACTTTTGCATGCAGTTTCTTCAGAATGAGAATTAACTCCATATGTGATACTTCAGTCACAGCCATAAATACTGGGAGTCCAATGTGTTTGGCACTCCTTGGAAGAGTTAGTAAAAAGAACAAATTAAAATAGAGGAAAGGATAAAGCAAGAAATGTTTTCTACTTATCACCCACATTTACAGGGGATGAGATTTCAATAAAATGCAGCCAAAACATGAGTTGGAAAGTATTATTTTTTCCTCACTTGAGCTATTTATATTCTGCAATAAACTGCTAGAGGCAATATCAGTAGTATTAGGATCCTGGGCAATAGGCAAAAAAGGCAATTGTAAAGTGAGCTGTTTAGGTGGGAAGGTCTTTTCCACAAAACCAGCAATCCAACAGGAGCTTCTTGGAGTAGAAATAAACACAGGGACGGAAAAAAATATTTGGTCAAATAAGCTTACACCTCACTACAATGACCAAGGCTCATGAAATCAAAGTGGAATGCATACGTGTAATGAATGTGCAGAACTTCGTAGGTCCCTACGTAGGTTCCTAAATGCAGAAATAGTTGTGAAAACTTTTGTTTTCACTATGATTCATTGAAAAATATTGTGAATATACTTGGAAAGTCTAATTGAGGGCTACATGCCACTATTCCATGCAACTTGTGATGTTTGCCATCTTTAACTGCAGGTCTCTTCATATGACATTCTATCATGACATCCTAAGAAGGCCAAGACACCAATTTGATCTTCTCCTTTCAGAGACTTCTCTTATAAAGTCAGTGGGGTGGTATTATAGCATTTTTGTAGAAGTTAGGCTCTTTTTCCAGCTGTGATATATCCAGAGGCTTTTGTGTATTCAGTCAACAATGAATTTCAGTTGCTGTTTCTATCCATTACATGACTTAGTCTTTGGTCTCCAGATGTATTGAAAGTAAGAAAGGAAGTTAGAGAAGTTTAAAGTGTCTTTTTTTTTTTTTTAAGAGCAATAAATTCAGGCTTTCTTTTGATTTGTTTTATTTTTTTTTCTTTCTTTTTCTTATCCTGACATTTCAAGTATTTTCTGAAGAATCATTCTTAACACAGCTCCTGTGTATACATGCAGACCTACACATACGCAGCGTAAGTTTACAGTCCGCACATGAGAATTTGTTCATGGCCCTTAAAAAAAGAGAGAGAGAGAAAGCTGCTTCTCACATCTGGCAGTCATTTGTTCATCGTAGAGCTGTGCATCTGAAATTATTGCATAATAGATATGCAGGGCCAAAATCATCCTGGGTGTAACAGTACTGACGTCAATTCCCTTCCACCACGAATGATTTTTTTGTGTGGTATGCAAACTGTTTTCATGAAAGACAGAGGGAGGAAACAGTTTAGCATGGAGGCTTCTCCTCTTTTGTTTTCCTTAAACAGCTAGCAGCTGGTAGAGATTGGTGTGCTGGCCAAGGGCAATTAGTGAGACGGACCATGAAAATGAACAGCTACAAGGAAAAGTGGAGATGGCCGCGCTGATAGCAATGAGCCTAGATGAGTTTTCCTGTTTGAAAGGGAAAGGAGGACGGAAGAGAGGAAGGGGTAAAAAGGAAAATGCTAATACTTCCCCTTTTTTAGGAAAAAAAAAAAGTCATGTTTTTAACAATGAACAGAAGCAGATTGTTTTCATCCATTGCAGCCACTGCCAGATGAATCTTTTTCTTAGTGTGGTCATGCAAATGAATGCCACAGCTAATGCCACATACTGTTTAATATCTTCATTAATGACCCAGATGATGGGACAAAGTGCGCTCTCAGCAACTTTGCAGACAATTCAGTATTGGGAGGAGCAGTTGACATAGCAGATGGTTGTGCTGCCATTCAGAGAGACCTCAGCAGGCAGGAGAAATAGGCAAACAGGAGTGTCCTTAAGCTTAGCAAAGGAAACTGAGCATCCTGTACCTGGGGAGGAACAAGCCCCTGCAGCAGCCCAGGCTGGTTCCAGCTTCCCAGAGAGCAGCACTGCAGGAAAGGCCCTGGGTGTCCTGCTGGACAGAGGGTTAAACACAAGGCAGCAATGTGCTTTTGCAATGAAAAAAAGCCATGTTGTCCTCAACTGCACTGGGAAGAGCATTGCCAGCAGGTTAAGGCTCCTCAGCTCTGGTGTGACCAACTCCAGAGTGCTCGGTCCAGGTCTGGCCTCCCCAGTACAAGAAAGATGCAGATATTGGACAAGAAAGTATGAGATAAAATAGATCAGGCAAGGTATACTGGACAAGAAAGTCTAGTATGAAATGAAAAATGGTTAATGGAATGGCCCATCTGACGAATGAGAAAAGACTGAGAGAGCTGAGACTGTTCGGTTTGGAGAAGAGAGGGCTCGGGGCGGATCGGGGAATCTTAGGGGGGATCATATCAATGTGTATGAATGTATCACGGGAGGAGTAAAGAAGATGGAGACAGACTCTTCTCAGTGGTACCCAGTGAACGAGCAAGAGGTAATGGACACAAATTGAAATACAGGAAATTCTGTGTAGGAGTTTTTGTGTTTTTAGGGCTTAATAAGTTAGAGAGCTTAGCGAAAAGTAGATGATATAGTATAGTATAGGGCATAGAGCTCAGGGCATGGCACTCGGAAGATCTCGCGATGTCACGGGAGTTAGGAGCATAATTAATTTATGCAGTTTACTGATAACCCCATGCCATACAAGGCAAAAAGTAGAAATTAGTCTCCCGATTGGGCAGTAGGTGAGCTTCCACATTCAGCTGGAGTATATAGGCAGACTGAACTGCGCAATAATCGCCATTTGCGCATCCCCCATAGTGATATCAATGCTCCAGGGCCCTGGGGTGAGGACAACCCCAGGTCAGTCCAGCTAGCGAACAAGGCTTGCCGACTCCCGTCGGCAACAATTCTGTTTAAACCCAAGAAAAAACTTTTACTGTCAGGGTCACCATGCATTGGAACAGGTTGCCCAGAGAGGTTGTGGAGTTTTGATCTTCGGAGTTATTCAAAACCCAAGAGGACAAAGCCCTGGGCAACGTGTTGTAGCCAACACTGCATCGAGCAGGGGTTTGGGCTAGATGCTCCCCAGAGGTCCCTTCCTCCCTCACCCTTTCTGTGATTCTACACGATACTGTCAGGACACATGGGAGCCACTGGGCAGCAGAGGGGACCACTGTGGGGCTGGGTGGCTGCAGTCAACACAAAGTATAGGAAGGGGAATTTCTCTATCTTAGATTGAAATGTGGTACTGCTGGACTTGAGTGGCTGCAGTATTAATCATGCTTAATAATACCTCATTATTGAGTTATGTTTTCTAGCTAAAACTGTATTCTTGTCTCTTCTACTGCAATACAGTCTATGTCTTAGGAAGGTGTGCATTGTGATGGAGTGAAATGGCATGCAGAAGTAAAAGAAGCCTGTGCTTTCATGTTGGCTTGAGATGTTCAGATAAGTCTTTGGTGTGTCTCGGTTTGCCCAGGTTGTTTATCAGTTCAATTATAGCTACTCAAACCTGCACTTTACAAGGCCATTTACGATGATTACTGCAGATTTGCTGAAATTATAAAGCACTCAGTTGTGTATGACATATGGAAAAGTTTAGGAATATCTCAGAAGGCAGGATTTTCTCATCTGTGTGTAACATGGGGCTGACATTTGACATTTTGACATTTGACATCTGACAGCTCCAGTCACTTGCTTTATCTGCTTTCATTCCTCACTCCTGGGGGGCCCTCTCGCTCCATTGAATACAGGAGGCTGAGGGAGAGCAGCCCTGTGTAACCCTCAAGTCAGCCTTTGTCAGCCTGTCCTGTGCTCTTTGCTAAAGGGTTGACCGTTTTCACTAGGAGGGGAGTAGGAAGAGAAAGATATCCAAGGATCACAGGGTTTGTAAATAACTGACAGAGGCTAAAGGCACACAGATGATAAAGAAAAGGTTATGGTATAAATCTGAAACAAATGCAGTGGAGCAGCTGTCTGAATTCTGCTTTGAAAGACAGGTATTTGAAAGCTGACAAAACAAGGCTGATTCGTTCAGGGCTAAGGTTGCCACCAGCAAGTAGTGAGGCCAACCAGGAGCAGAGATAGGGAGAGCAGAACAATTAAGGGTCTGAAATACTGTGTTTTTCAAGGGCTGTTATTTGGACTAGCTCTAGAATGATCCCTTGGACAGAATACACAATCAGAAGCTGAAACAAACTGAGTGTGTTACTGGAATATACCTTCCAGTTTCATATTATCCAAAAAACCATCCAGTGTATATGCTTTGAGAGCACTCTGTGATGCGAACCTAAGTATGGTATGTGGAACTGATCAGGAGATCTGCTTTGAAAGGACACTCCTGGCCCAATTTAAGCTGAATGTGCAACTCCTGTGGGCAGATTTATATGACTTTGTCATGTTCAAACTTTATAGAGTTCAATAGTCTGGCTTTCAATGCTTAACTTGGTCCTACATTCACAGCTTTGGAGATTCATCAGCAGACTTTTTCATCAAGAAATCTAACCTTTTCCATGTGGTTTATGCCTCACTAATGCTCCACCACAGAAGTCTGTGTAGCTGATCTGAGCAGCTGTTTTGACTTTGGAAGACACCTTGCGAACAAGTCAGCTTGCAAGGTGCCTTGTGATGAGCAGTGAATTTCGACTTGCTACCAAGACTGCATTGCTTACCTGCTTTTATTTGTTATGTAATAAAATACCTAGAATCTTTACTTAATCAACACGTTTGGATCTGCTGGATGGATGGAACATTTCCTGCCTGTAAAGGCAAAATTTTCGGGAGTACCTATGTGACTGTGGGCATGTACTCTTTTGAAAAGAGCGGGAGTAATTTGTCATTGTGAGGCTGTTATGGAGATGTTATCCTCTTCAGCTCCTCTCCTGTATCGGAAGCTGCCATCCTGACAGCCTGCAAGCTAGCGGAGATTCCTGGGACCACCCCCTAGTTGGCAGTGTCAAAAAGAAAAAGGCAGAGTAATTTAGTTAACATTTGAATTAACCTCCTCATTTGCCTGATGTGGATGATTAGGAGGCATTCTCCTGAGCCATTGCACTAGTGGAGAAGCAGGAATGTCAATTCCTTGCAGAGAGTTTATGAGAAACTTGGGGAAAATAATATCTGGAAGCAGTGATTGGTGACTGCAAAATTAACACTTCTCTAATTTTCAGGATCTTGAATTTTGTTTTTGAAAACTAGTTTTTGTGAATGGAACTTCATGTCCTAAGAAAGATACATTTTGCTGAGAGCAAACATTCTGTTTGTCACAAAATTTCAGGGTCCCTTTGTGGCTTCAGTGCCATAAATGTAGTCTTATGAAAATGGAATTTTAGCTTGGCTTAAAATCAGTTGTTACAGCGGAGGTTAAAAATGTTGAAGCTAACGCCACGGCACAGCTTGTTTCATGGCTCACCTATCTTACTGCAAATAACGCCTGTCATTTACCAACTGCCTTGCCCTGAGCGTAGGAAGCGGCGTGATCCTCCTTGCTCTCCAACCCGTGTGTGTGTCCGGGCTCCGGGAGCCCTGCGAGAGGAATTCCTGACTCCCCAGCACAGGGACTGCACCTGCTGCCCCTGCTGACAGCCGCCGCTGAGCAAGGCGGGCATTAAAACAGCCACAGTTTAACTTAACATGATAAACCAAATCTTTGCAATCATACCACCATTTTGAAAACAGTATTTTCAAGCAGTGTATGTCTTGTTTTAAAGCCCTGCCATTTTAAATACACCTGCTGTGTAACTTTTGTGTTTGTTTTCCTTCAGTTCCTTTACAATGCTCTCTTTCATTCCGTTGAGAAGGAACAGGATCAGGTTCCCAGACAGGATAAGGTGATATGTGTGGGTGTATATGCTAATATCCATGTACTAATACATGGATGTGAAGGATATATTAAGTATGTGTCCTTAACAAAAGGCATATTGTTTACGGCTTTGAATTTCTGTTTTTTAATCTGCGGGTAGTTTGTTTCAAAAGAAACTTAACCAAATCAAACTGAGGTAGAGAAATAAAGAACAATTTACAAGAAGTAAAAGGTAAAAAATTAGTGTGCATATGTGTGGGTGTGCACTGATTTTAATTAAAACTGAGATTTTATTTTTTAACCATACCCATTTCAGGAAGCAAAAATCAGCGGTATTTGCAACTTCAAATACAAAAAGCAAAAAAGTCCTCGGTCTAGTTACAGTTAACCACGTCGTGACTAAATATAGCATCAACCAGCCTTCAGGATGTGTCCACAATGACAGATTACTCAAAATGTTCTGTTGCTATTCCCTACCTAATATTATACTAACAACAAAATATGTAAGTTTAAAATATCTCTGTAATTATGGTAAACAGACAACAATCACTAAAATTACAGAGTACTCTCTGCAGTTCCTAACCTACAGGCTGTATATAGAAAGCTAAATGAAACAATTCTGCCTTCCACGGGTAGTCAAATACAGATTACAGGTGTTGGTGAAGCACAGGGAAATTATATTTGAGTTCAACGCAAATTCTAACCTGCATTTTTTTGAAGATTATTAAACAATTTCTACATCTGAACAATTAGGGTACACTTCCTTACTAACTGCCTGAAGAATTTTCAGAAATATTTCACAATGCCTATGTTGTTAAATAAAATGACACTACTAGACTTCCTGGCTTTGGAATTATGATATTTCTCGGTGACCTAAGAGGTACAGTCAAGCAAAATTCCTTCTAACTCCTGATTCCTCAGTGACTCTCTGCCTGTGTTCAGAGAAAAGCAGGACTCATTTCATGGCCTGGCTTCCACCCCTCCCTGCCTGTGACCCCACAGACGCCCTTCTGCTTACGTACCACGGTCTTTGAGTGGGAACAGGAAGAGGCAAATCAAGGAAGCAGCTGTTCTCTGAATCACAATCCTCTCTGGATTTTAGTATAAAACACTAAGAGGAAGATAATGCAGACCAGAAACATAATAGTCCTTGAAGCTACCTCTACAGCTGCTACCAAGAAGTCCCACCAGCATGGTGGTAAAGATGGATGTAAATCCAGGCAGAAAAGGTTAGCTACGAATTCACAGAATTAGCTGCAAGAACAGTCTATTAGAAGCTGCCCTAGATTGTCCCAAGAAGTCTGTCTGCCCTTCTGTCTGTCCCTGAAGACAGACAGCCCAATCTGTCTTGATCAGAAATTTAAGCTAACTATAGATGGAGCAAGAACTCATTAGGGATCTCAGTATTTGATCATCAAAGTGAACCTCTGGTCTGGCAGCACTCATATCCATTTTATATAGGAAAATATAGCTGAACATGACTGTACTTCATGTAATAGAGAAAGAAAATCTTGCTTTTATCTTCTCAGGATTGAGCATGCAACCTGATGTTGATGAGACCGTATCTTTACTGGGACACTCCATATTGCTCTATCTAGTCACTGGTAAACATCAAAAAAAAATACAAGGGTCATCATTTATGCAGAGGAAGAAACTTCTACCTCATATGCAGACAGCATCCAGTTGTGCTTTCTTGCAACACTGTGACAGCCCTTCAATGAAATAGTAAATACATGTGACTAATAGAAATAAGTTACAGAAATACTTGCTCTTTGGAAGACATGCAAGAGAGATCAAGGAGCACACAAACTTGGTTCCTAGAAACCCATAAGATATGTTACATATTGTGAGGCTGCACTTTTAATATTCTCAAAGCTTTGTATTTAAAAATAACCTCTGTTCTAACCTTACTACTCAAATATATCCATTCATCAGTGCACCTGCTTTACTGTCAATAGCTGTTGAAAACTTATTCAGAATTTAGTGGTTATTCCATTGCAACTTTAAGAAAATGTGTCCCTTTCCTTATAGAAGAGAAACATTTGCACCGTATTCTTTTAGGGGCAAGTAATAATAATATTTCTTAATTATTACAAATATTTATTTCACAAAAGGGAGTGCAAAATATACTGAATTTCAGATTAAGCCATCTTTTGTCTTTCATAGATGAGCTAGATCATTTCTGTTCCAGGTACAGGTATGAGCAAATAGCCAAGATCTGACCCTTATTTTGAGAAATGCTTAAAAATGGGACTGAAACTGTAACATCCAGAAATAGTTCAAGTTTGAGACCTGACATCCTATTCAATCTTTGTGTATGTGTATGTGTATGTGTGTATTTGTCAGGATTTAGAGAAATTGTCAAGAGCTAAGATAGCAAAATGAATGTAAACATATATAGAGATGTAAAATATATATATTTTCAGAGTCTTAAAAGGCTATGCTTTAATATCTTCCTTCAGTAAAGTGTACCAAAAATGAAGACAAGTTCATTCATCCACAAGGATCATTCCCCATGCAAGTTCCAGAATACTGCTTAGACTTAATTCTTACTCTCAGCTGCCATTTTCTTTATACTAGGTTGAGAGAGAAAAATAAAAAATAATGGATCACCTTCCTGACTTACAGTTCCTTCCTTCCATCCTTCCCTCACTTAAAAAAAAAAAATCTTTTGTATGATCCAGTTGAAAACAAGAGTAATAAAGAAATTTACTCTTTGTATCCTATGTATATAAAATCAAATGCCAATTCACTTAGATTAAGGGATTTTAATATTCCCTACTAGTGTTACTTCTTGTGCTTCCTCAGTATAGCCTTGTGTTATCTACTCTCTCCTTTTTCCAAATTTAGTTCAGTATTTTCTTCATGATCTAGTGGATTTTCATTAAAGAAATCCAGGAATTTTTTTCACTGGGTCAATATAAAGAGAATTTCTAGAGAGCAGGTACTCAGAATACAGGTACTTACTAATGATCAATGCCGTTTACTCTAATGAATCCCTGCCACTTAATTTAGCTGCATCTTGGCCACAGTGTTCAACACCATTCTTTGTGTCTTCTTGCAAAATGATAAATACATGTGATAAATACACAGACAAAAAATGAAAGAACCATTTACTCACAAGCACTGTGCTTTCTGTGCCAAATGTAAGTAAATTTCACAATGTGGAATACAGTGAAAAACTAAGTCTGATTCTTACATTATTAAAAGTATATTTTTAATTTCTGTTCTGGTAATGTCTGTATCCATTTTTTTACATATATTTTGTGTGAGGTACTAACATGAACAGAAAAAGGCTTTCCTACAAATTAGTTGGTGACACTTTAGGTATCAGTGTGAAAACGGTCCCAGCCAATTGTTTAAAACAATTATTTGCTTGATTAAACCTCTCATGAATACATGACTCTGGTTTTCAATGGGACTTAGGGCCTGGATGCAAAATTCACTTTTGAGTCAAGGCTTGGACGCCTGAGTCAGATATTTTTGAAATCCTTTCTTAGCTTTTACATTAAAAAATGAAGCAGACATTCCTGTAATATTTCATCAAGTTCTGACTAACAGAGAATCATAAATGTTCTAAAATGTACAATTACAAACAGGCATAAACTCTGAGACATTTTTGTGGTTTGAGAGAAAACTGACTTGAGTACATACGTCTGGAAAGTCCCACCAAGAAGCCACTTCTGTATTTTCAGGAAATCAAATAAAGGGCCTACTGCATCTTTTTTTATTGTTCTGTATTTATTTTAAATCCCACAGTAAGTAGAAATTTGTGATCATAGGTACAGCATATAGACTGAAAGACATTGTCTGAAGACAAAACGCTCATTTATATAAACAATTTGTCTCTGTGATTTTTAGGACCAACTCTATTGATCCTACATTCTGTGGAACTATGAATTGTGGGGTTATTTCAAAGCTCTGCAGCTATGAATCAATCCACACTCACAGTCACTATCCTACGCAATCTGTTTTTTACTTCCTTTTTTTCTGGAATTACCACACAGATTACTTGAAAGATGAAAAGTAGGACATCCATGAATATGCCTCTGAACAGTCTTTATATAAAAGGTGACTGGAAGTGCAGTGTCCTGAATCCGATTGCTATTCCTGAGTGGGAGAACAGCTACACTAGATCAAAAGGTCCATGTAGTTCCAATAGCAATGCCTACAGAAGATGTAAGGGCAACCACATAGTAAAAGTTCCCTGGTATTTGAAAGAGCCCAAACTCCAACAATTTGTAATTCAGACTTTCACATGGAAACAGAAGATCCTTATTGCTTCAGAACCAGGGTTTATCTATACCTGTTTTGTTTCTCCAACAATGTCTGTAACTGGATGCACAAGAAATAATAAGACATGGTTGATTCTTCCTCTCCAGCGCTTTCATGGCCTCCTGATGCTTTCAGCTTGGAATTCTTCCCGAGTTTGACAGAGTCTATCCGTTCAGTAAACTTCCAGAGAATCTCTCTTACAATTAACAAACATTTCCTTGAAATCCTGAGAACTTCATGCATCCACTGTGCCTTTGGTACTTCTTCCACAGGTGTACTACCCATTCTGTTTGTTTTGGACTTGGCTGCTAAGATGGTCATTTCATGGCTGCAACTTCTTGTATTTGACAGAGACTGAAACTGTCAGTCCTTGTTAATAAACATTGAAAAGATTAAAATCTTTTAAGCTAGCTGGATTCTGATGTAGCTCAGAATCAGATTTACCCTTTTCAAAAAGCAGGTGACTGTCAGATCGACTTTCTGAGTTGACTGAATAGACATCTCTTTCATTTGGTAGGAAAGTTTTCCAGATCAAAGGCTCTTTCATCCCTTTAGAACTTCTTGATTTCAGCAGAGATTTTCAGCAGATTTCTGCCTAATGCCTCTGGCAATCCAGAAGCCAAGCAGTCTGCTTGAAAGATTTCAAGTATGAGCAAAAACTCTTCTGATTCTGAAACAAGAGATCTGGAAGTCTTGGGAAAAGGAATTGTACAGCTATTGATACCAGTCAGTTAGAGACTCACAATGACAAACTGATTCTGTTGATTCAGAATACTTTGCCTATGTCCTAGCAGAGCCCTGACTACCAATACTGCTAAGCTATAAGACTCTGAATGAGATTTCAGCTGCACAATTTGTGATCACAACAGAGAGATCACAAGTGTAAATGTTAAATAGAAGGTATCTGTCTCACACTGTAGCTATATGACATGCAAGAAGTAGCAATCTTTGCTAATTTGCCAGGAGGAAAATGCCAGTTCTGTAGGACTAACAAAAGATGGAAGAAAAAGAGATTATTCTTCCTATTGGCCTAACAAGTGCCACTTTATTTCTGCTGTTCCTGCTACTGAAGGAATGCTGTGCTTACATACTTCATGTAATCGCATCACATACTCATACCTCTTGTTGACTGTCAAGCAGCAGTTAATGGCATTGTTCTCTCTTGTTCAGCTTCTTCTCTGGTGCTGTGAAAACATCCTGTTCTGATAATGTAGGATGTTTTTTCTTAATGATACTTTGTGCTTAGTTCTTGCTTTCTATTTTTAGGAAGAAATTCTTACTAACATTAAAATATTGCACAGAACAGACACTTTATAGTCTTTAATATTGAAAAATGTAAGCAATGATGAGGATTTACAGCAGTAACATCCTGTCACACTCTACATTGTTGCACTCACATAAAACATAATGCTGCAAACACTGTCTTGTTCTCACTTCGCCTAAGCCTCCAATCCAATAAAATATAACAGTGGAGCATATACATAATATTACGCCTTACTGAAATATTAGGGTTTGTAGTATATTGTGCTACCCTCATGAATTCATAAATAGTCACTATTTATAAGGACTGTTTTTACAGTAGATCTAAATCATACACTTCTGCCTATACCATGTGTGTATATGCCAAATACAGCTTATATTACAACTAGTATCCTCTTGTGTATGCATATACAAATGATGATTAGCTGTGAAGTCTTCTGTGAGACATTTTATATGGAAAAATACTTACAAAATATATCAAGTTGCAGCAGATAGCTGTCTAAATTCTAGAATGAATATGTGTTAACTATTTATGTGTCAAGATTGTCATTCACAGTTCCTTTGTAACTGTGTCCAGGCCACCATAGCAAAAACAATTTTGGCAAATAATATTTTCTAATCAATAGTTGCACTAGTAGTAAAGAGTATACTACTTTAACACAAGCATTTTATTATGCTTTTTCTTCATGTTACCAATCTATGTGGCACTTCATGACTTTACTCTGAATTTCAGATATGCATTTCTAGTTGGATACTTCCTTTCCTGATAAAAAAGGTGATTCATATAGTGTCCTAAATGTAGACATGACTTTTCAGAACAGAATGGTTACTTTTGCTTTGCAGGCTACCCAGTGCTGTTCTGTAATTATGTGAGATTTTTTTCAAAAGGGGTCTGGGAAAGGCTGGACTTTCTGAGAACTGCAAATAACAATCTATAAAGAGATCAATGTGGAAAAGATGTAAATATAGATTTGTTCTTTTTGCAGTGAAATTAGTGAAAACATTTCTGACACATTTGTTTTTGTGGATAATATTCTCCTGTGTCTTCCTGTCTAGTTTTTCAAATAACTGTAATTTTCTTTGAGAAAGCAGTCTTCTGTAAAGATGCTGAATAATTTTAGGCTGTAATTTGATTGGAAACTCCTTGGGGCAGAGATACCTGTTATATTATGTCTCTGTGTAGCAGTGAGTACAATGGCAATCTGTGCCATTGCTGGAGTCCCTCGGCACTCTCACATTAAAAGCCACAGTGACTATGGCAAGTAGATGTAACCTCTACTTTTATTTTTACCTCTTATTTTTATTTACACTTCTGCTTACACTTATCTCATCCTTGAGCTTCTGCCTCATAGGTCAACATTAGTGTTTCCCCATTCTGTCTTTCATTTTGTATGCCAATCATACCAAAAGCTTGAAAAGCTTGTGAAAATTCGCAGATATTTTCTCCACAGATTGTTTCAACAGAACTAGAAAATTTCAGCTATTAGAATAGCATTAGGCTTTGTCCATTGAAGGAACAGGTGGCCTCGTGTCTTAAGATGTACAAAAACGTAGAATGTGTGACTCCTTGCCACTTTAACATGGCAGAAGAGAATCACTAAATGAACTCATGGTAGTATTACCCACCAGTTCCTCTGAGCAGTGTAGAAAACAAATAAATATAATATTAACTTCAACGTATAACCTAACTTGTCCCTTTTTCTTTCCTCCAGAGCTTTTCCTTGTCTAATGGACATGGGAGTAACTGCACAACTGTGTGTATTCTGATGTCAAACTTTCCTTCTTTGGAGGAATTGGGAGACTTATGAGTAAAGGTACCTTCTGCATATTCAGATTTGAAAATTATTGTTTGAATTTCAAATTCAAGATATGTAGCAAGCTCAGTGCAGCTACTACAGGATCTTTGTTTTTGCTTTTCTTCCTTTTGAAGTTTTGACCCCAAAAGATACCATTCCATTTGACAGCAGAACATTTGACATGTTCACGAAAGCCAGGCTTCCTCTTTTAGGTACTGACAGAAACTAGATTTGTCATTTGAAATGTCAGCAGGACTTGTATGTAGCAAAAAGAAAACAGGCATGAGTATTAAAGCCAGTAGTTTCTATAATAACAGCAGCAAGACCTCTGAAAATGGAAAAAAACAGGTCTTAGGTTATTAGAGTGAGTGTCAACTTAGTTCCCACTTACATGTACTCAAAACTACAAATCATTAGAAACGTGTATTGACACTGATTTACACTTATCCTTCTCATCACAGTGTCATTATGTCATTGGCTTTACAAGGGCTAACGTCGCCATGGACTGTGGAAGGCTGCATCTACACACAAAGGCACAAACAGAAAAAAACTCATCCCTAAAGAGCAACTTTACCTGTTTTGCTCTGTGTGTGACTGGAAACTTACCATTGCTAAATTATATTTTTAAAAGTACAAAAATTCAATGTAGAATATACATTTTACATTTTGGTCTTTACATTTAAAGAATTTTGCAGCCAATTTGAGAACATTCTTGTTATGCAGTCAGAAAATTACATTTTGTCAGAATAAAGTCAATGGCAAAATGTAATACAACATCTAGATATTGATAAGCACACGTGTTCAATGGAAACGCAAAGAAGTTTTCTGAGGAACAGTTTGTGATCTATAAACAGCCTGTTAAATTGGACTTATTTGGCATGATCTGTAGAAAATCTACCTTTGAGAGCAGGTCAACTGTGTGGCAGCAGCCATTGCAATCACATGTTTGTGTATCCCTTGCAGGAGACAAACCTGAAGATTCAATAAAAAATAAAAACTGGGGGAAATGTAGCCTGAAAATAACACTTAAAAAAAAAAAAAATGGAGGTGAACAAAATATTTGTAGGTAGGGTCACTTCGTTTGAGACAGGATAACAGATGGGTAAGTGTATGGTTCTCAGGCATTTACTGAGTAGAGGATTAACCTCAATATTACAAATGAATTTATGCAACAGAAGAAAGTCTGATAGGAACCATATGGCTTTAAGTCATGGAAATAACAGGTTTGCTGTCTTAAAAAAAGTTCTCTTAGTGAGGTATGTGGTTTTGATGTTTTGATGGCAGATTTAGAAAACGATTGGCACACTATAATAGATTGTAATTTTAAGAACCACGGAATTATCCTACACTGGTGGTATATTTCTTTTATTGCATGTGCTGAAGTTTCAGGCTGGCTTAGAATATTTATGTCTACTCTAAGTGCTCTTTATGATATTCATTTTTGGCACAAAAATATTTTTGCTTGAAGAGATGTGTAGATTGTCGGAGGTTATTTGAATTTATGCATTGAATTTAACCTTTTCGTATAGTTGTAAAACAATCTCTAAAAGCAAATTATTTCAATATGGAAATATAGACGGTTAACAAGAAAAATCCATTAGTTTTGTAATTGGCTTCTTGTTACTGATACATATGTTACAATTTTGAAAAAAAAGTATAAATTGGCCAAGTTTTGAGACACATTCTTGTCACAATACTTTCTAAAAGGAGTAAGAAAAAATCACTAATGTAATTATTCTAAGTATGCTCACTATATATTTTATATATATATATATATATATGCACACAAATATATGTGTGGGGGGGAGTCTACATTTTATCCTGTTAAGGGGCCTGCCAGCAATATCAGAAGCTGCTGTTCGTGTCTGCTGTCAGCTGTCTGAGTGAATTTACATTGCATTTTGCCTAGAGAACTATACCTACCAGACAACCTACCTACAACAACTCCAGTCTTTCAGGAGTACATTTAATCTCTTCCGTGGAGAATACTGATTCCAGTAAAAGTACCTGGAAACCAGCATCATCTCAACTGTGAAGGTGAGTCTTGGCCAAGAGCACAGACCCCACAGGCAGCAGTGCTGATGTGGAAGGGGGAAGGTTTGGGCATTGAGCATTCGTTGTTTCCCTGCCGGATACACACTGCAAATCCCAGGCCCCTTTTCTTGCTCTGCCAGGACCGCATCTTTCCTAACCTGAGCTGTTAACAGATTTGAACTTCCATGAGCAAAAATGTTCCCCAAACATTGGCCTAATTAATGAAAATGAAAAGGCCTTTTATGCAGTAATAATCTGGTAAGAGAAATCTAGATCATTTCAGCAATTCTGGCATTTTGGGTATCATCTTCATTCTTCAGTGTATCTCTAAAGACCCTGTATCTTGTTTTAAAATATATCTTTTGACCACTTCTGTAAATCAACCAGGCCTACTGACTTCAACCCATAAGAGCAATCCTAAGTGCCCCTAAATTACCTTCAGAAAATACCTGAGATGCCTCCCTTCCATTTACATGCCTGATTAAGTGCTTATTTGCTATGTAGAGCAAAGCTCTTGCTTTGAAAAATCTGTTTACTTAACAATTATCTTTTTGAACTAGAGCAGTGCTAGAGATTTTTACTCTTTGGTATTTCCAAATCTCTGCTTGGCGCAGTTAATCAACCCAAAAGCCTTTTTCTTCTTTAAGTAGAAAGCTGCATTTATGAAGGCCACAAATCAGTTTTTCTTACTTGATGCTGTAGTTTGAGTCATTTCTAAATTTCACACCTGTAATATGAAAACACAGATCGGGCCTCAGGCCAACTTAGCAGGTCTGCACTATTCCAGCGAGACAATACAGTTTTAACTGACAGTGGGCTTTATCAAAAGAGAATCCCAGGTTGGTAGAAAGTAGCTGTGGTGGCTAAGATACATTCCCTTTCCCTTTCCATAACACTTAGCATAAACTGTTCTCTGCAAGAAAATGCACATATTTGTATCAGATTCATCATTGTCTGAAACTAGGAGGTTAAATAGCTGGCCAGGATACTTCTTGAATTTCTGTGAATCAAAGGCTGCTTCTGTGTCCACTTTTTATTTTCCACCACCCCAACTGGAAGTAGAATGAGAGCTGGAAGCTTCAGGTTTTGCATTGTTGCCGCTCCCTAATTACCCATTCTGGAGTGATGGACATGCTTCTAGCTCATGTGTAGCATGAAAAATCTGATGAGTTGCAGCAAAACAGCAATATTTGTTCACCTTCAATCCATGATCTGGCATATACATATACTGATCTGGCATATCAGAGCATTTTGAAGGTGTTCATATTGGTATGTGTGTTCATTTGGTTACAATCAGGACTTGTAAGGTGTTTTTAGTCACAGAATATCTCCACTTTTAAAGGCAATGTGCAGCTATGACAAGATGACTCAACAACGAGAAACAATGAATGAAATCTGCTTTGTACCTATAGGTCAGTATCAATTAAGTAAATAGGGTAGAAAGCAAAGAATTTGAGATTGAACGATGCTCTTTACACGGATAAATGATTCCACAAATATAAAAAATACAACCTTAGAGAACTGGGTTGATATCCTTTTAATTATCTTTTTTTCTTTTTTTTTTTTTTTTTTTTTTGGGACTTGTGCTTTTTTTTTTTTTTTTTTTTTTTTTTTTTTTGGTACTGTGCTCTTATTATTTTGCCTTACAAATTAACCACATAGTCTTATTGACCTAAATTGCTGGTTTCTAAGTGGAACCAACCTTTGAAACATTTCTCATTTAGGACTGAACTTTTTAGGAACTAACACTGAAAAACTGTATTTGAGAATAAAAGTTATAATTTTATCTAGTAAATTTTGCTGATATAGAGGCAACAATTTATTTTGCATTTCAATTTACATGGAGGTCATTCCAGAAAGGTTCTTACAAATAGGGCTATATCCTATATTGTCTATATTTTAAGTATAAAATGCCTATTCTGTAACTAAAGGATTAAATTTTCAGAGGTAGGCACTTAAGGGTGACCCTAGTAAGTATTTAAAACATTTCCTGATTTTTTTTCTGTTGATTTTCCTTTTTTTCTTGTGTTACATGAGGTGCCTGGGAAGTCCTACACCTAGGATGTCAGTGGAAAGACAAGCTCAACAGTCGAGCTGATCAAACTGGTTGGTAGGAATGGGCTTGGTCCCACTGGTAACTTGGTGATTCATTGCTGCAGACCTGCCTGCCTATACTGGGTTTAATTGTGAGTCTTAGAACAAATTCGCACACAGAAGATAACTGGAGGGTTTTTTTTTGTTTGTTTTAATTCAGAATTTATGTGGACCATTTACCTATTTCTAAACTGGTTTTAGCCCTAGAACTCAACTGTCCATGCTGTTAAATTACTAGTCTGTCTCTGCTCATCCCAGAATTACACCCAAGTAATCCTTAGGTATTATTTAGGAGTCAATACAGGCCAGTGACCACTTCCAGTAGTGGTTTGCGTACAGATATCCTGATTTGGTAGAAGAGAGGAAGATTAACAATGTTAATAGGACCGGACCAATTGGCTTTAGGGCCAAATAATGGGCTAAGGGACAATTCAGTTTACTAGTATGAATGTAATTCTAACATGTTAGACCACAATAGTAGCTTACCTTGCTGTTACTCTGAAAAAAAGAAATCAAGATTTGGGTTTCGGTCCTCCTCACATGCAAACTGTAGTCATCTAAAAAGTCTTGTAGGTATGTCTACACTGTTGAATGTAGACAGTCTTGTCCTCTCATCAATACTCATGGTCTACGTAGACTGTGAACCTGAGAATACAGTTGTTTTGAGGTAAGACAAATCTGGCCTTGAGTGCTATCACCTCCTGGCTAGATCCAGACAAGCCGTATATAGGGAACACATATTCCTTGGATGCAAAGTAGGGGAGTGGGAGGCAGTGCAAAAATCTTTACAGCTCTTCTTCAAGCCACTTTTTCAGGATGGTGCAAATAGTCACTAAGGTCAAAAATCTGCTCAGCAAAAGAGTGGTGACTCATATAAGTAATAGTTTGCTGCATCATCCATTTTCACAGTTCAAGGGCTTCAGTCATTGTTCTTGTGCAGCAATTGCACAAGTGTCGGTACCCAGTTTAAACTGGGTGTAAAATACTCCTAAGTCTGGAGATGTTATTTTATATTCTACCTATTCAATGATAGTGTAGATTATTATAAAACATTTCACATTTATGAAAACAAAAAGTTAGTAGTCCTGGAATATCTTTATAAAAGTCCCACTTAGAAAAATCTACGTTCACTTTATTAATCTTTTGCTAGTCGTATCATTTCTAAGTTGATAGCACTGCTGCTGGTAGAAAACTCAGAAGACAAGTCAACAGACAAGTTCAATTACTTTCTTCTTTTTAATTGTTTTACAAAATGGGCAGCAGGAAATCATAGTTTAAAGTATTAAAGGATCATTAGAAAAACCACTTTGTTTTTGAAAGTGGCTTCAGTTTCTGCTGTGCCCTATCATAGAATGCTTAAGGTTGCAAGGGACCTCAGAGGTCATCTACCCCGCTGCACACGCAGGGTCACTATTCATGAAAACCTTAAGGGAATCCTAAGAAATTGCACAAATATTCCAAATTAAAACTTGCGATGTGCACATGAATTGCTGATAACACTGCAGATGCAGGGGTACAGAAAAGAAAGAGCACTACGAGATAATGGAGTCACTGGGCAATGTTGTCACCAAAAAAAAAAAAGAAAAGAAAAAAAAAAAGAAACAGGATGGAAAGGAGAGCAAGATCAGTTGAAGACTGCCTAAAATCCAAAAAAAAGTGAATATAAGATACAAATTTCCAACTTTCTCAGAGTTTCAGAGTTTAAAGTCCATCCATCTCAGGAACCATTTTTAGTACTGGAAATCTTTTGTCACAGGTGATGATAAATTTTTGCAATTGTCTAAATTTCTTTTGTCTGCCTTGTTCTTTCTGTCATCTTTCAAAATACCAAGGAATTTCTCTGAGTACTGAGAATACTCCACGGTTCATATTCCCCAAACTGAGAAAAGTTGTTTTACCTGACGGAAGTTGACCTGTACTGTACTGACTGAGTGAAACTGGATAGCTGCTGTGGTTACAGGTACCAAAACCACTCTGGGTTCTTTGACTCCTGTTGCAGGGAAGTACTGCAGCGCATGCTGTTTAGAATTAGGCTTGTTGCCAGCTCCAGATTTTTTTAGGATATATTTCCTGAACTCTTAAAAATAACATGCTTAGTATAAGCCCTAAGACATTAGCAGCCAGATGCTGCTCTTTAGGAAGGGAAGGGGATTAAGCTGAAGACACTAGCAGGTATCAGAGTAGGAAAAAAAATTCTCTGTGTATTTTTCTTATTGTGAGACAACATGAAAGTTTGAATAGCTTCAATTTTCAGCTATTCATTTGAACAGCTTCATTTCAAAAACACAGCTGGTCAAACACTAAGTGACAATATTATTTGACTGAGTGTCACATTTTAAAACTAAATGTGACTTTGTATTTTGAAAATCTGAAATGGCATTTTTTTTATCATATGTATCACTGGTTTGGTCTTTTCTTTCATTCCCAAGTAAAATGGAATAGTTTATTTCCCCTCCTTTAACCAAAACAAAGCAGGTTTCAAAACCCTTGGGTTCAAAAGATTGGTTTCAGCCTTACCCCTGTGCATAAATGGGCAAATCTGTTACTCCAAATCTGTATAAAGAGAGGAAAAGAGACTTTTTTTTCCTCTGCTCTAAGAGCAGGACTGATTCAGGCCAATTGTCAGCATAAACCCTCTAGATGCCAAAGTTGCATTCAAACCTTTCATTACCCTTAAGGTAAGATGCTCTTTGTATGCAGATGTTACTGTCAAGTTATTCATTTACAAGAGAATTAGAATATTCCTTTCCATCTGCTATTTTACATATATGCATAGATATGTATATACACCAACACACACCCAAACACATTAAAATGAAGACTGGTAAAAATGCACGGACATCCTAGCCACAAATGGCTGCCTACATTTATGACATTTTCTAGATTTACCAACTAGGTTGTATTGTACTAACTGCCAGTAAAACCAGACTGATTTTTGCTAGGCAGCAAAAGTTCCAGGATAATAATATAAAACACAAGCAGAGTAATTCCCTGCTTATTCCATGAAATTTAGAATTGCAGTTTAGGCGTCTGTACTGTATTTCTGTAATAGATTTAACAGTAGTCTTTTATACAGCAAGATAATTGTTAATGAATCAAGCCTTCAGTTCGCTAGAACTATGCAGTATTAGCATGATAAGGCCATATACATCTCATTGAAATTCTTATAATTAACCAGAGAACAAGCTATTCTCAATAAATTGAAGACATTATATGATCCTCTCTTCAATGTTGATCCACTGGAATATCACTATGTGATTTATTTTTTCTGATCAGTGTACTTCTGACCGTAATTGCATTCATGCAAAGGAAGAGCAGGCCTTCACACTACAGTGGTAGTATTTATCTACTTTGCACACGACTATTAAATGTCCCTGAGAACACAGGAAACTTTCAGCAGAGGAATAAAATTCTTAGCTTAGGTTTTCAGGATTTGGGGTTTATTTTTTTCACTAATAAGTACAGTTATTTTTAAGTTATTTGAATTCCTTTAAAAATTAGGGTTTGGTATACATACAGATTTGGCAAATGTGTTCCCGAATGGCTAATAAACAGCTTTGATTTGCAAACAAAAAAAACGTCAAATAACTGGACAAATCTAGAGCACAATATAGCTCGCTGCGCTGATCAGAGCTATTCATATGGTTCTCCCTGAAATACGCAGGTGCAGAAAGCAGCTTGTACACAAGCACAATTTCCAGAGGACCAAATGACAGCGAGCCACCCTTTCATGCATTTGACCCATCTGAAGCTAATAACACAAAGTGATAAAAATCTGGGTAGTGAAAGTTCACGTGCATTGATTTTCAACGGTTTGCTTGAGCGCTAATCTTGATCTTGACTAAGTGACCGGTAATGGTAAAGACCAGTTATGTGGACATAGCCTTTTGTGGGTTAAAAAGCCATGGCCCCCTGAGTGGAGATGTGGCCCTTGGAGAGAAGTCCTGCAGGACACTGCGCTGGGCCGAGGCTGCAGGAGACGGCTCCGCTCTGCTCCGTCTGCGGCTGGGGCAGAGGGAGGCCGCCCCTCTGCCACGAGAGCCGCCAGCCAGTTATGGCATTGTGCTTACACTGAATAATTCCCTGAAAAATGAGTAGTGGAAGGAGTGTGCTTAATGCCTTGCTCAATTCTGAAATTTTGATTAAAATGTGCAATTGAACCAAGCAGAAGCTTGGCACTAAATGTGCTTATTAGTATTGGCACTAGATCTGCTTCTTCCTTTTTTTTTTTTTTTTAAAGGAAGAAGCTCGAAAGAGCTGGTGTATTTTGATTTGAAAATTGGCAATTGTGATTCCCTGGGGGGGTGGACAGAGGGAGAAACTGTTTTATTGAGCAGACAAAAATTCTGGACGCAGCAGGAAACATAATCTACAAAGCTTTCCAAAAATGCCAGCACTGGTATTAAATACGTTTGTCTCACCCTATTTGAGCAATAAGAGTAATGCGAGTTAAATTTATTTCTTATAGTGATGAAAAACACCTCCCACACAGATATGATAAAGCACCAGAAGAACAAGGAGATAACCCGGAGAATGGGAACTGTGCTGCTCCCAGCACATCCGACCTCCCGCCAGGCAGGTCTTCCCACTTCTCCCCTGCCTTTGCAAAGGGGCTCTTGAGGAAAAGCCTGTAGCCCATGTCTGTGCTGCATGACTCCCAAGTTAAAGTTTTAGCTCATGGGAATTGCCAGCAATGGCATAAAATATTTAAGCACCAGTTAAAGGCTAAAAACTTGTGCTCCCGAGTGTTTTATACTTTCTTTTCATTTTTCCTTCCTATTCCCAGCTGAACTGCATCAAAGGGTCTGGCCCCGTATTTTATAGTGCTACACAGAGAGAGAATTTTGGAGACATTATACAGCTCTGGTCAGTGGGAAAATATTCCTCCAGGCTTTCCATAACTGCAAGGCCGGCCCATTTCCTAGCGCTTGGCTGTCCTGGTTTCCTGAACATGGGAACTTCTGCTGTTTCCCTTGGGCAAGCTCAGCCCAGCCTGGTGCATCCCAGCGGCAGGAAGCTTAACCTGACCCCAGGTTTCTCAGAAAGGCAACGTGGGTTTGTTATTGAAGCCTTGCCGTGGTTAAAAGGAAAGTGATGCTGTTGAGGGCCCTCCTGCAGGTGCTGCAGGCAGGTGAGGGCTCCTGCACACTGACCGCTCCCCGCGCTCGCCTGGGGCTTCCTCAACAGGCAGGAGCTGTATCCGGCTGCACCTGGAAGGGGCAGGAAGGCACAGCCTTCCCTAGAAGAAGAAAATATTCTCATGCAGTAGTCCCTGGCGATCTTTAAGCAGAAAGAGGGAAAAGCAACTTTCTGAAAGCTCAGCCAGGACGACATCCCGTTACGTTTCCCTGTGCCTTGCAGATGACAAAGGCATTGAACATCACTAATTAGACCATATGGACTGAATTTTTTTAGCCCCTTCACCCCAAGCCCCAAGCTTTTTCTTGTGGTGTCGTATGGTTTCAGCATTTTATCTGCTCTAGTCAGCCCTCCCCGTCCCTTTGATGAAATGAGTTGCACATGTAGGTTTGTTTGTGTGTGCGTTCTGATCTCAGATAGCATCAATAGCTGCGCTTGCCCGCAAAGGAAGGAAAGCGGGCACACATTGCTGCCTTTTGTCCCGTCTCTCTTTCTTATCTCCTGAATAGTTTCTGGCTCTGCTGTGTGAAAAATATCAGAATTATAAATTTTTTAAAAACATGAAAAAAATACGTAAATGACATTAAGAAAATGGCAAGAGGCAAATATGATTCCATGCAGTCTCCTCGCTTGCAGTGTATGCAGGGAGAGCTAAGGACTTTGTGCTGTAAGGAAGAATATAGAAGTATATAGAAAGGATAAAAAAAAAAAAGACAGATACCTCATAGGAATGTTGTACATTGCATGGTCGCATGACTTTACTGGTCTCATCATGCCAAAAGTCTACGGAAGCTTTAGTGCACCTGATAACCTTAGTGAACAGCAGGTTACGCACTCTGATTCCTTGTGAAGAAGTAATTCCTCTTTATGATGGTTATGAATCCGTTTGTTCATACTTTTTTCATGACACCTGATTACTTTATATATCATATTTTATATACTATGTCAATAATAGGAATAGGCACACAAAAGAAATGTGTCTAGAGTGGAAATTAAGTTCTCCAGTGGTTAAGTGGTTCTTAAGTGGTTAAGAAAATATTAAAATTTTGTATTTTTTTCACAAGTATTTTACTCCTATTTTCCACAATTCTAGTTTTCCTGTAAGAATTACAGAACACACTTTCCGAAGCAAAATGAGATTTACAGGTCTAGCACACATATGAAAGAATAATTCACAGAAGAAGAAAAACTGCAGAAAAAGAAAGGAAAAAATCTTAATCTGGGAAAAAAGATTGACTAGGAAGAACAGAATATGAAATCAGAGAGGTATGAATCCAATTCAGAGGCAGTTTTTAAATTTAGAAAGACAGCTTTCAAGTGGATACAAATATGAGTCAAATATGATACAAATATGAGTAGAAGGGGTCATATCCTGTAGGCTGGATCTTTCCTTAAACATTTTCTTCAGAGAAGGTGACCAAGAAATGAATTTTATTTGAAATGCTGACCACACTTTGTAAGGTGCAGTCTGAGAACAACGATTCCTCTAAAGGGCCTCCACAGGAATAATAACCATTACTTATCCATTCTCTTGTTAATAGTGTAATTTCAGCAACAGGAAAAAAAAAAGAATAAAATTAGAGGAAAATAGTTTTTCAACACATTGGCTGATGAAGATTGACCCTTCTGTGTATAGCTTGATGCCAAAGACTGTTCTTTCCAGCTGGGGATTATTCAATCAGCAATGAGAAGAGACGATAGTATCATTTCTATTATGGGGATGGTGGTTGTCAGATAGTAATGATTTCACTCAGAAAGATTTGGTGATTCATACAGAATCACAGAATGGAATACCCTGATCAATTTGAGGGTGATATAGAAAGGGCTTCTGCATTCTGTGGGTTTTCAGATGAAATAACAGTATTTATTTATGCTCATACAGCAAAGAGAATGTTCTCAGACCTGTTTCTAAGAATGGCATCACGACTTCAACAGTTCTGTGAGTAGTTTGTAAGCAGCATATATTGTGTGTTTCTGTTAACTACCATAGAAGCATTTTGATCACAAGTATATATAATTTTAGAGCAGCATTTTTGAAATCTGACTTTCTCCATTCACAGAAGCTGGGCTTGTCTAAGAATTTTGCCTTTTTTCTCTTACATTTGAAGGTTTTTTCTAGCATCGGGAAAGAACTGCATGCATTAACTCTCGGGCTTCACATTTGTTCACCCTATCTGTGAGCGAGTGACAAAAGTCTGTGGAAAAGTGCAACTGGTGGATTTGACAGTGAATGTTCAGAGAGTTACAGCAAGGGCAGTTGACCACAAGAGAACGATTCCCAGGGGATTTATTCTCAGAGGATGATGACAGAGCTTCTAGCATGTGCTCTTCAGTATAAGTTATCACCATACAGTAGCTAGCATATATTTAAGCAATGAGGTATGGTCAAAGCCAGCATAGGAGACAATCATAGTCCAACAGTTTGGGGCAATCCCAAAGTAAATGTTGGGTGCTTACCAATCCTCAAAGCCACTGATTCTGACCCTGGCACTGACGGAAAATTAAATAAATGATAAACAGCACTGAGACTATAGGAGGGAGGGAAAAGTGTTGTAGAAAGATCGAGCTGAATCAAATGGAAATGTTCCATTTGTTCCATTAACAGTGCAGAGTGGTTCCTCCTTCTGCATTCCCCAAGTCTTGGAGTTGTTTGTCCCAGTCTCAGGTCACTTCAGGATTACATTAACTTACATGCAGATCATGAGATCAATGGACTATTTTGGCATCAAATTACTGCAAAACCGTAAAGTACTAACAATGCATTTCGCCCTGAGAAGTCCCTTGCACTGCTGGATTGTGCAGAAGAATTTGTCAAAAGCATTTTTGTTTGATCTAGAAGAACATATTCACAGGTAAATACATGCATGTTTAGTAGTATGAATATAAGCCACATCTATTAGAAAAGGGATAGGGTGGAAGATAGAACTTTTCTGCCCAAAGGATTCATAGGTTGTAGCACTTAAAAATACCTAAAGGAAGAGTAGGCCATTCACAATCATAGCCTGGAAGTCCAAATTAATTTTTACTGTCAATGTTGACCATATAAACTAAGTAAAAAACAGAAAAAAAAAAAAATGCCAGGTACTGTATCCAAGTTCCCTATTGCAAAATACAGTGGCTAGTCTTTGAAAGTATTTTCTTAAATATTAAGTATTCTCTTAGGTATTAAGAATTCACCACCAAACCAAGAAAACTGCCCTTCTTGATTCTTCCTGCAATGATTTTGTCCCACTTTTTCTATTTCTGGACCTATAAAAACTTTTTAACATTCCTACAGGACAACTAACACTGAAACACCTCACAGCAAATTTTCCTTATGATTTCAGGAAATCAGGAGACATAAAACAGATGAATGTTGAAATGACTGTTTTGCTTGACTTCTCCTTTTTCCATGAGTTAAAAATATACTTTCTTGTCTTCTGTTTTGAAAACTGAATTGTACCTATAAGGATGCTGCTTAGATGGTATTTGAAGATGCTGTTCATTTTATGATATGATCTGAGGAGGGTACCTTGGTGACAGAGGATGCAGAGAAGGCAGAGTTACTAAATGCCATCTTTGCTTCTGTCTTTACTGCTAAAGCTAATCGCCATGAACTGCAGAGACCAGAGACATATCTGGAAAAGAGGAAGACTTTCTGCTGATCGAGAAAGATTGGGTTAGGGATTATTTAGTCAAACCGGACACCCATAAATCTATGGGCCTGGATGGGATGCATCCAAGAGTGCTGAGGGAATTGGAGGGGGTTATTCCTCAGCCGCTCTCCATCACCTTCAAGAGGTCATGGAGAGCAGGGACTGTGCTGGAGAACTGGAAGAAACCAACATCTGTCCAGTCTTGAAAAAGGACAAGAGGGAGGAGCCAGGCTCACCTCCTCACCTCACTCTTGTCCTAAATTGATTTATAGGCAGTCAAGGCAAATAAAGAGTTCCCAGCAATCTCAAATACATAGCATTTTCAAGTATATATTTCCTAGTAACAGTAGAATAATAATGTGTGGTGAATATATTAGACTGCAATCAAAAGATCTGGAATCAATTTGTGCTGTTACCACAGAGACTCAGTGCAACCTTTGGCAAATGGCAACAGGGAAGAACACAGTCCATAACTTTAGGCATCTGGACTAGGTGCCTCAGTTATGTCTTCCTCTGTATCTGCTCTTCATGTCAACTAGATAACAATTTTAAGTGCCTCTATGTTCTGTGTGTAAACACTATTGGACTTCAGTCGTTCTTGTGTTTTTCTTTCCTGTGTGTGTGTTCAGTGGCTAATTCAGTGGAGCCCAGACTTTCACGGAGTGCTGCAGATACTGTGATGCCATCATCAAAGCCTCACTCGTAGGTGTAATAGTTGGAAGAAAAACTGCTGAGAAGATCTGTTAATTTCTGTGTTTCGTTCTTCAGGCATGAGGGAGGCATGTGTTCATAGGCATGTGTGTGCACATACATGTGCATGTCTAAATGGATTTACATGCAAGGGTCTGTGAATGTGTGTGTGTGTGTGTGTGTGTGTGAAAGCTAAAAGGCAACGGCACTTTACAGACATCTAGGAGGTGATTGATTTAGTGGTGGAGGAATTTCACCAAAAACACGGAGCACATTTCCAGCCATGTGTTCTGTATTGTACTTGTCTACATTTTCCATTTAGAATGAATAACTGGAAACACTCTGTCAGTATTCCAGATCACAAGAGGAGCAGTATGCTGCTTGACTACCACACATTTCATAAAGGAAAATATGCTGTTTGCTGTACTGCAAGGCAAATTAGGCTGAAGAGAAGCAATTCTGTCTCACCCTCCCACACACAGACAATTTACACCTGAACAATTCAGCTATGCAAAAGCATTTTAATCAAAGGCAGAAAATCAAGAGGATTATTTCAAACCCCTTGTCTTTCTTAGACAAATCAGAGATCTAGGAATTTCATTTCAGACATGCTGCAGTTTGTGTGCATGATGGAAAGAATTAAAAATAGTTTCTAAAATCTGATTACATTTTTTGTGTATTTGTGAATTCAGCCATTTACATTAACCAAATGCTGCTGTTTTTGCAGAAAATACATGTATTTTATTATTTCCAGTGGAAGATTTTAAAAAAATCTTTATAGAATGTGGAAGACAAAAGAAAATACATGAAAGGTTACTATTATCCATAATTCATTGACAATAGGGCCATTTTTCATCATACTTCTTCATAAATGGCATTTCCTTCAAATGAGCCAGATAAGAATAAGACCCTATTCTGCTAAGCGCTATGGAAACAAAGATTAATCTTCAAGCTAGCCCTACCTCAAAGAGTTTACAATCTCAGCAATGAGAGAAAGCAGATAGTAGGTGTTAGTTTAGACTTTATGTCTTGCCTTGTCTACTGAAGCTGTAAAGAATTATACAAATAGTTGCTAGTTCTGATGCATGCAGCTTTGCGGTTTGGAGGCTGAACTAGAACATTGAGCTATGTTTTTATCCAGTTCTTCCAAGGTGTATGTATCTGAATCTGCACAGCTGCATGAGCTCTTTTCTCACAGAGCCTCTTATCCCGACTTGGACGGTTTTGTTTCAAACTTGGATCAAAGGGGAGACAAGACGATGGTAGCTTTTTTGATACCATCTAATCTGGATTCTAAATCAAATGAGCCATCAAAATTAGACCCTATTTTCTACTTCATCTGATTAGGAATATTAATTATGTTAATCGTGTGCCACTAATTGTTCTGATATCATTAGAAAGTTCTCATATAAACCAGGGAATTGCCTGTAAATCTTAACGACCTGGGCAGAAACTTTTGCCAAAGAAGGTAGGTAACTAGTGGGGCTCCTCAGGCACTGGGTCTTGGGATGAGTCTGATTTGCATCCATATGCATGTAGATGTCACAGAAATAATTTCCATGGTGAGGAGATGACAAAGTAACGTGATCCTAACAGAAGAAGATACTAGATAACTTCGAGGATTGGAGCAACAGAGATGAAGTGAAATTCTTCTATATAAATGCCAAAATCAAGCCTCGAGGACTAAGGGAAAAAAAAAAATAAAGTCATACTATATATAAACTCTGAGTTTCTCAGCTGGAAACAGCTCAGGAGAATGACATGTATGCATTAACTGGGCACAAAGTTGTTCCAAATGAGTTACCAATAGTCCATAAGCAAAGAAAACTACAAATGCATTCATAGACTTTATCAGAGGCAGTGAGAGATTATCTGCTATCTGAAATATCTTATACTTGAAGGTGCCAAGAATTTCTAGAAAACTAGTGAGTCATAATTTTACTGACAAATAAATATTATTGAGATACATGTAAAGTATCTAACAATTTATTCTGGTTCACTTCATTTCTGGTGCATTTGCCACTAAACCTTTGTACCTGATGTCTTTGCCCTAACAGATACTGCTTTAACATCTGATGGACTACAGGCAGTGTCAAAATCTTTTCCATTTGTAGCTGTCTCTGATGTCTTGAAAGAATTGATTTCACTATTAATGGCTAATTTCTCTCTTGATAGAGTGGCAAGAGTGGTGCAAACATACTTTTTGAGTCTGGCCTTTTTTAGATGGGTTTATTGTGTCCTTTTTCCTTCAGAATCCAGTTTTCCCAGAGATCTAAGACTACCTTTTTCTGCTCCACAATCGTTGTTGTAATCACATTGGCTGCAGGCCCAAAGCAAGCTGTGTGACTCAGTGACAGTTGCAATCCATGCACCAGGAAAAAGACAAAGAACTGATACATTTGGAAGCCACAGCTCTGGATGAAACTGTTTGGAGAGCTTTTCACCAAGTTCATTGGGTGAAGAGCTGCAGATTAATATGGGCTCTAAAATAATAAATATATAAATTATTAAATATTTAATATGAATACAGGTTACTAAGTAACATGTATTACTGGCAGCAACTAATGCTGCCAAAATATTTTAAGGAGATTTAGTTTCAATTAAATATGATATTGTTAATGTCTCACATTAAAATGTTTCACTGTTTTAACATAGGCAAGAGGTTTATACACTCATAAAGCCACAAAGCAGTCAAGAATGTGCTTAGCTTTATGCATATGCTTAATTGTCACAGAATTCAATGAGAATTAAATATAGGCTGGTAAGGAAATAGTTTGCTTTAAAGAAGACCCTTTTCTATCCCATAGCCTAATACGTTTTCATAAAAGATGGCAGATTTCCTGTCTATGATTTGAAGAAAGCTTTGCCAGGAAAAAAAATATTATTCTAACAAAAGGCATCTATCTTTTTTCCTCCTATAGATGAGAAAATCTTCAGATGCAGATCTCTTCTGTAAATTCCATCCAGTTATCAAGAAGCTTTTTGGTAACCTCTGCATGATTTACTTGAGGAAACGACCAGGAATCAACACTTGCTAAACATTGTGGGGAGGAGCTGAGGAGTCTAGGGTAAGATATGTCCAATGTGAAGTAGTTACACCTGTTCTGCCCATTGCAAGGGGAGGAAAAATGCACAAAGCATATGAGAACAAGCTAAAGATATCCTTGGATAGCTCTAACTTATGTAATAGCACTCCCACTTCCTCTGCTAGCAATTCATTACTTCTTCATGAACAGCCATCTACTTAAAAGTCACCCACAATCACACATATGAATATAGTCCCACTCGTTTGCACATTTGTATAGCAATTTCCTACAATATTGCATTATATCAAGCTTAAAAAAATGAACTTTTAAGGAAGAATGCAAAATATACATTTTAAATATCGTCAGGAGCTCAGCAGATAGAGCCGTGAAAACGGTGACATGTTCTCATGTCACACAGAGGCTTTGGTTACATAAAAATTGCCATATTGGCTCCGACTGGTTGTCCATCGAGTCTAGAATCCCGCTTCGGAAGGTGACAAGTACCAGATGCTTCAGAGGCAGGTGCAAGAAACCCCCATACTGAACACTTATGTAATAGAGAGGGTTCTTCCTAAAACCAGGCACTTAGTGGGTGGCTTATGCTTCACAGCAGGAAAGTTTATAATGCCGCAAAATGTTTGTCTTCATTATGCAACTGTGGATGCGACTACCCAGCTACACCCAGCCCGGGCACAAAGCGCCACGGGGCTTTGAACATGCACAGCTCATCGGCACCTTGTTCTGCTTCTCGGCTGAGAGGTATTTCAGTGGTTCAGGATCGGAGAGACCCCAGAGCATTAAACCCCTTTGCTAGAATGATCAATTTTTAAAAAAATTATAGTAAGAGCCTGCAAGTCGGGTTCATTTAGCCACCGAAAAGTTGGGTGTCTGACCTAATCTAGTGTTTAAGCCAGGAGATAGGCGCCATTCCAAGTGCTGCTAAATTGTAGCAGTGACTTTCTGGGGTTGCACATGATGAGTTGGAAATGCTGGGGAAGTAGAGCAAGAGGGCCTTTTGCATCGAAAGCTTCTTGGGCAAAAAATAAACATTTCTTAGACAATTAGAACTAATAATCAGACAAATTTGAAGGGCGCTACAATTGTAAAATAATGTTCATTATTTATTTATTTATTTACTTATTTATTTATTTACTTATTATTTAATAAAAGAGATAGTTTTTTTTTTTAAATAGAAGAATTAACTCACTTTACTATAAAGGGTGAGGAATAGAACATCCAATATAAATACCAAAAAAACACTTCTTCACTGGATGCTTGATTTTTAAATTAATGTATAACGCTGTTTTAAATTGTAAGTCTCCTTCCCTGCTTAAAGCTTTTCTGCAAGAGGCAGCAGGCATGTATAATGATTTAATTGAATTCGTTCAATGTTATAATCAAACCATTAGTTAATTTAGCGCAACTCTGTGTGGCTCCTAGAAATAACAGTACGTACAGCCTCACAGTCACACCACTTGGCAGCGCAAGTCCATTTTTAAGAAAAGAAATGAATATGGCAAGTCTGGTTTTAACATTCTGTAAAATGTAATGATTTCATTAAGATGACAATAGTAAGGAAGATATTGGAGTAACCAGGTGATCCCAGCAGCGCGAGGCAAATTCCCTTTCTGCAATCCTTCTACCGTGTAATGCATTTTCTGAAGTCAAGCCTAGGTGCAGCTTTTGCTTGGGCTAGCACTCGGTTGAGGCCTTGCATATCCATTTGTTCTCTTCCCGTTTGCACTGGAATGGAAAAGCGTGGAGGAAAGCAGTTCTTCCTAGCTACATACCAGTTTGACCCTCTGAAGCACCTTTAAGGAATGGTGGGCATTTCCATTCTCACTTTTAGATGTGATAAAAACAAAGGTGGAGAGAGAATTGTCCTCCACAGGAAGCTGGGTGATTTAAAAAGCTACTTCCTCATGGCTGGACGTACTCAGTGGTTGTGGAAATGCTGCTCTCCCATTTTACTACAAAAGCAACGTGCACTTGAACCCCCTTCAGTGGCAGGTTTTAACAATTCTGATGGCTCTGCTCTGAAACAAATTAAAAGTATGAAGAAAACTGGTCGCAGGGTCCTGGCTGAGCTACCTTACCCTCTATTGCAATCTCTCGTTCAGTCATGCCACAGAGCAGAGATTTTACATGAAGGGGGTAGGGCTGGGAAAAGAACCAGAAATGCTGATCAGTAATTCTGTGCTCAGCACACGAGACCGCAGTTTCCCCTGGGCAACACATTTCTGCAGATGAAACAGAAATATCTCTCTGGTTCCTATTTTATATAGACCAGAATGACTGCAGAGAGTTGTCCCCAGCTGCTGGCCTGCAGGCACGGCTGTAATTTCTGAATATTAGGGGACTTTCCCTTTAGAGATTCCTTGGCCCTGACTTTTTAAGTTAAAATGGATAATGATGGGCCAAAATGCCTCCTCCCTTTTCCTCCTCCTCCCCCACAAATAATAAAAATAATTAAAAAAAAAAAAGAAACATGAAAGATATTAGATTTAGAAGAAGTGTGAATGTTTTGTGTAATCTCCCTAGAATATTGACTTTTGGCTAATACACTTTGTATGTATTCTTCCTTTTATTTACAAAAATTCTGGATTTTTTTGCTGATCTTAAAAGGATTTTTAGCTTTAGAGCACTAGAAGTTTTCCCATTTGGCATTATTTGTCTGTGTGTGCAGCGTGATTTAGCCTAAGAGATAAAAAGCATCCCCTCCTGGCACATCTGAAAAGTAATACTACCTACTTTGTGAATTCACCACTCTTGGCTTTTAATCACCCATTTTGACTATAGTGGAGGAAAAGGCAAGAAGAGCAGAGGAAACTTTGATCTGGACCTATCTTTTTTTATTTCTAAAACTGATTTTAACCTGGGTAAGTTTCCCAATTTAGTTCATTGCTCAACACCCAAATATTCACACCACTGAGGAAGGTGCAAGATAGGGAAGTGAGCTGAGTAGGAGAAGGCACCTACTGGTGGGGCTGACCTGGCTGGCTCAGGGCCTACCTTAAGGCCAGCCCAAGTCTCGGCAGCCTTGTGGAGCCCTGATAATCTATGGTCTTCCTTTTTGCGGTAGCAGAACCCTTATCTGCATTTGGGGAGGAGAAGGAAGAGGTCAAGTCTGATCACTACAGGCAAGCGCTCAAAATGGAGCACGTTTATCCCAAAGCAGCCCGTGAGTGTGCTCAGAAGGGATGCAGTGAGGTTACCAAAGAGCCCAGGCCATAGATGAGCACTGTGCAAGTCAGCCACATCAAAGGTACATCAAAAGCAGATGATAGATCTAAAAACGCCACGACCTTCCCCACATCCTCCAACCCAAGCACACAGCAGCAATTGCTAACTTTGCTCAACGCAGCATAAAAACACATAAATTACTCCAAATCCATGACTGGAAAAAGAAGATATTCTACTCGGATACATCTAAAAAAAAAAGATCTTTATTAGGTGTAAAGGATCTTTATTAGGTGTATAGGTTTGATTCTAATCTTGTTATGATTCGCTAAAATTCCTTTTTTGAGATAGAAGGGTCAAATAGTACAAACTACTTTTGTCCAGTCAGTATGCAGTAATGGGATTCTTGGTTAGAACTTAACAAAATCTGACTTTGCTGAAATACTAATGTAGATTTAATCAGCTCAGTTTAGCTAAATCCTTATTAACAAATGGGTAATGACCACCCAGTGTTTAACGCACACTGGAGCTCTGAATGAAAGCTATTACCAAATAAATTCCCTAAAGACCTCTAATAATTTTCCTCAGAATGGCAGGACATTCACATTACTACTTTTTTTAAACAAACAAAAAAGTTTCACTAATATCTGGTTATGAGTATAAATATTACTGTTTGGTGGAGGAAATTGTCAAAATGACTACATTTAGGAGTTAAAAATTGGACTAAGAAGGTGCCGTTTCACCAAAGCGAAACGGTTCCTAAGTTCCCCCAGCAGGAACTCCATTCCTTTCCCATTTCTCATTTAACAGAGATCCACGGCCATCAAAATGTCACAGTGGACCACTGGCACTGAGGTATAAATTGGTCTTTGCAAGGTGCAGCTTGAATAAGTGTTGTAACAAGAGCAGTGTAAAACTGTGATTTTTGACCAGCACACACTTGTCCCATTCTATAGCAAATATATCTTGCCCTTAGCTGAGGAGTCATCCCTATATTTACAACAAAAACATAAGAATATTTTAGCACCAGCTCATTCTGGTGAAAACACCAGAAGCTTTCACATTGTCAGATATTTTTTCCAGATCTTATACAGGTAAGCCCAGCTTTCAGCTCAAGATATTTCAATTTTAAAGCCCACTTCAATAGAAAGGAAAAAAAAAAGGTACTAAACACATACTGAAATCTATCCAAGTTTGTGAAACTTGGGAAGAAAGACCAGGGCCCAAAACATGGGGTGCTTGGGACACGAGGTGCTCATCTGGCTGTGGTTTCTGAGTGGTGCCACTTGTTCCCTGTCCATTCCTACCCTGTTGGCATCAGCAGGACACATTTGTGCTTTTACATTATAAACACTCAATCACTTATCTCTATTCCAAAAAGGAGAGTGGAAGATCCTCAGACCAACTGCTGCCGGGCTAAAGGCCTCTACCATTGCAGGGTGATATTCATTGACTGCTTTTCAGTCTGCACAGAGGCAGAAAATAAAACTAAGTGGGATTTTATGTTCAAAACCAAGACACCAACCAAGCTGGATTTTCTGTCCTCTTCATTCTTGACATTCAGATAAAGGGACAAAAAGTACTTGCAAGACCTCTGCTAGATATGACACTGTCTGCAGCAGCTGAAGGGCTCGCAGAGGTGAAGAAGCAGTGAGACTTTCTACCCTTTCCTCCTCCACATAGTCAAGCAAAACCTATAGGATGCATCTCCCATTATCCATTTGCAGTTGATGTTATTTTTAAAACAGACAATCTCGAAAACATTAGGGTCAGAAGACTTAGATTATTTGAAGCTCTTCCTACCTTGTGGTATATTATGAGGCAGTTCATTTTATTCACATGAAAAAGCAAGCAAGCAAACAAAAAAAAAAATAAAAGTTTAATAATACGCTTCTCCCTGGCTCCTTCAGTTGTGCCTCATTTGCTTCTGAAGAGAGCAGGGCCAACCTGCTGTCTCCCAAGTATTCCTGTAGTGTATTCCCAAGTATTCCTGTAGATATTAATCTAATTATCCTAATAAATTATTAGCTTACAGAAAGCTAACTACTAAAACTTTTAAGACGGGAGAAAATAAAGATTAAATTAACATGAAATCACATTTGCTGCCAGCCTCCAAACAGAAAGTTCTCTAAGAAAGTTATTACGGCTAAGCAGAACGGTGCTCTGTCCTGACAACTGAGTTTTGAAACACTTCTTTGGAATCCTATGATTCCAAAACCCATTTTGATTCATGCCAGTTGTATTTTAAAAGTACTGTACAAAAGTGAGTTTCTAATGTATTTTTAGCATTTAGGTGAAAACATGCCACAAATAATGGATCCGTTCTTGAGTACTGCTTCAGGAAAACATTCTTACAAAGCAATTCCCGATTACTCCTCCCAAAGCCCCTGGGATGAGGGGCCAGCTTTGCGGGTGCCTGTGGGAGCCGCGCACTGCCCGAGCCACGTCGGTGGGGCAGCAACACCGCGATGGCTCCAGCACACACGCTACGACCCTCCTACATGGAATTCCTACCCACAGGAATATTGCAATGAACATAAATAGAACTGGCCCTTCCTTCCAGGCTATGGAAGATAAAAATAGGCGGTTTAAATCTCCCAAAAAAAAAGAAGCTATGCATGGTTTCCTCACTGCAGCATTTTATTACCACTTTCAATCATCCAGAAAAGGAGAAGACTTTTGGAAAAAAAACATCTGGAAATGCCTGTTAACCCCAATGCTGAACTGTGCTTGGAGCATTGCATGGAGAGGAAGGCCCCGACCAAGAGACGTCCCCGGTAAACGCGGCACCGTCCAGCCGGCCCAGGGTGCAACGCCGGGAGCTCCGGCTGCCCCTTCCCGGGACGGACACGGCTCCGCACGGGGCAGCTGCGGAGCGGGCAGGGGTGTCCGCGTCCGCTGCTCCTCCTGGGCGCTACCTGCGGAGCCCCGGGCGCGGCTGAAACGGGGCTGGGGGGACACGGATGGGGTCAGGGCAGGGAGAGACCCCGCGCAGCCGCCCGGGCCGGGACGCGGGAGGCGCCGGGGCGGCCGCGACCAGGCCGGACCGCGACATGGCCGAGCCGCGACGCCGCCGCGCA
>NW_020456087.1:1607695-1608848 GCF_003342845.1 Nothoprocta perdicaria | reverse complement strand
CGCGGCCGCTCCGCGCCGCTGCCGCGCGGCGGGGCCCCACCATGGTGAAGTTTCTGGTGAGTTCTCGCCGCGCCGGGGCCGCCGCGCTGCCGCTGCGCCCGCCCGCCCCAGCGCCGTGACGGGAAAATGAGCGAGGAGGCGGCGGCGACTAACGAGTAAGTGCGCGGGTGCGCAGCGCGCCGGGGGGACGCGCGCAGCGGGCGCGGGTGCGCAGCGCGCCGGGGGGACGCGCGCAGGTAGCGGCGGGGCCGCGGGGCGTCGCGGAGCCGCTATCCCGACAGGCCGCCCCTGGCCATAGGCTCTGCCCGTGGATATTTCACATGGAAACTAGTGTGTGGGAGCTTCATCCTGCAGGAAACTGCTCCTGAATTTTAATTGGATGAGTCAGTCAGTGTAAATACAGCTTAAACCTACCCTAAAGCCTCTTTTTTCTTTCTTCCTTTTTTTTTTTCCTCTCTCTTGTTTTTTAATGGATACTTGGGACTTCTATTTCCTTTTTCATCTTTTTTTTCATCTTCCTTTTTTTTTTTTTTTTTTTTCTTTTGAAGAGGAAGGGGACAGTTCGAGAGCCTTTTGGCACGTTTACTGCGGCCGCCTTGGAGGGGCTCCAGCGGGGAACGTGCTGTGTGCGCGGGTGAATCTCTGTGCGCCGGCCGCGGCCGGAAAAAATAGATTCTGGGGAGGAGGAGATCAACATTTTCCAGGCAGCATCGGAGCCCGTCGTGGCGCGGAGGGGCAGGGACACGGACACTTCCCGAACTTCTTTTATTCGCGGAGAGCCCGGGCGCGCCGATGGCCGCGGAGCGCGGCAGCGGGGGCTGCTTGCGGGCTCGTTTTATGAATGATCCGGCGGCCCCGAGGGCCGAGGCTGCCCGCGGCAGCGGGCCAGGGAGCGCGGGGCTCTTTGTCCCGTATCCCGGTGCTGAGCAGCGCTTGGAGGCAGGGCGCGTTGGCGGAGTGAGAACGGCCTCGAGAAGAAGAACGGCTTTATATATAATTTTTTGAAATTTATGTATTTTCGAAGAGCACGCCGTGTTTGTGCTTTGGTCGCGCTGTGGCCCCGGGAGCCCCCGCGCCTTGCTGGGGCGGCGGAGGCGGCGCGCACGCTGCGCGCCTCGGCACGTCCGAGCGCCGCGGCCGCGGAGCCGCCGCC
>NW_020456087.1:1523819-1607608 GCF_003342845.1 Nothoprocta perdicaria | reverse complement strand
CGCGGAGCGGCCGCCCGGGGAGGCGCTGCGGGCACGTGACCGCCTCCATTCATAAAATACCTGGCTGCCCATTCACAGGCAGCGCGGCCGCCTGCACGGAGCGGCCCTGCGGCGCGCGCGGGGCCGCCGCGGAGCTCGTGAGCGCGCGGGGAGGGACCCTGCGACACGCGGCGGGGGAGGGGGGCTGGCTGGGGCCTTTCATCCTTTTTTTTTTTTTTTTTTTTTACAAAAAAACGGCATACGAGATCACCTAGTGACTGAGTTCAGACGTGGTGCATTTCATGGCAGTGAACCTGTGGGTTTTTTTTCTTTCTTCCTTTCTTTCTTCCTTTCTTTTTTTTTTTTTTTCCTTCCCCGTTTGTGTTCCTCTTTAATGTAAAGGAGCGTTGATTCAGAAATGCCTCTTCCTGGCGTTTTAAGCACGCAGAGGTTTTGTTCAGAAGGTGTAAGGGAAAGATACCCCATTGAACAGTGGCCCAAAGCAACATAATGAAAAGCCAGGTAGTTCATGTGAACACAGGCTCAGGGCTGGTCGCTTTGTGGCGATACATGTGTTATGGAGCCGTGTTAAGCAGCGCATGCAAGGAGAGCAGCCTGGCATTGAAGTAAATCATATATGGAAAGCAGATTTCATGGTTATCAAGTCAGTCGTACCCAGGAATACCTCTGAAATGCTGCTGCTTACGAAACAGTGCTGGTGCGTGCGGTGGCTGCGTGGATAGAAATTGTCAATGAAACCGGGGCTTGCCTGCTTTCTTTGAGAATTTTCTGGCAGATCAAGAACCGTCATCTCTGTTCAACCGGCACTGTGGCTGAAGAAATCTTTTAGCACAGGATAAGTGACAAATATTTGAATGTGGCATAAGCTCTTAAAGGTCAATGCATCAATTTTGGAATGATTGCTTAAAAATACTGAGTTTTACCTAGTAATAGATGATCACTAGAGCAGGCAAATAACTGCTTGATGTAACCGTTTTGCAGTGTGAGCGCAAGGATGTTCTTTGCTTGGGAATACTGGAGGGATCCTTAATCCTGCGCTGTTTGGCGTGGAGGTTTTGCCCTGCCTGTAGGCAAGGGGGAGACCTGCAGGGGTTTTAACCTTTGCTTCAAATGGCAAAGGGAAGTTCACCTCACAATAACAATCCTGTGTTTTGTACAGAGCTATATATATATCTGTAACCTTACAGAGCTCTATCGATGTCAGTACTTCTTCCTCTGTGGTGTTTTTTTTCCCTTTTCCTTTGGTTGTTTGAATATCAAAGCAGCTCTAAAAAAAAAAAAAAAAAAAAAAAAAAAAAAGACAATATTTATCTTCTTGGTTTCCTGTGCTATTTTGACCGTATTTTTGGCAGTGATAGAATTGTTGTTCCTGTTAGGTGGATTTTGCACGTAGCACGAATGCAGCTTGAAAGGATGGGGAAATATGATTAAAAATCCAAATAAAATGCTAGGGAGACTAGGAAGCTCTAAAAAATGAGAGAAATTATATTTAAAGATCTGTGTGTGTAACTTCCTCAGTGTCTGATGTTATAAATGGCCTTGAATTCATTAACAAATCTCTCATCGGATCAGGGTGAATACGGGTACTCTGCGAGACATTTTGTGTCATTGTAGCAACCAGGAATATTCTGGTAATTGAGCGTTACTCTGTAAAGGTTCCTTTTATGGAGCAACATGGAGATTTCCGCCGTTTTGAGGGTGACCTCAGTTAGTAACGTTAAATTCTCATTGTCTTTTAAAGTGTAATGTGAGGTGGGGAAGATCAATTAAAAAGCTGCATTAAGCTTCTGGCTGGGTTTATTTTCAGCGTGAACATATGAAAGGCGGCAGCCTCACAGAATCCTTCCTGCCGTGGATGGGTTTTCTTTGTTGGTGCCTTGTGATTCCTCCTGTACAGATGCTGCTGTGTGGTTTCCCTGATTAGTTAAATGAGAATATTTCTGCACCTCTCCCAGCACCTGTCTCTGTCGGCTTAACGTGGCTGCTACAGCAAAACCCCAAGTGGTGCTCACAAATATTGCCAGTTTTTAAGCAGAGGAGCTAGCAGGGTTTGTCAGCACCTGTGTTGCTTCAGTGTCCATGGAACTTAATATATTAATGTCAAAACCTGCAGCTTGGCATGCGCTGGTTTTAAAAAATACAATCCTGACCTGGTGGCTGACTTCAGCGCAGTCAGGAGACAGAGCTGAGTGTCCGCGCTGGATAAAGCAGCCCCGGCCGGGCCGGGCCAGGGGGAACCAGCACCGGAGCGGGACGGAGCCCGAGCGGCTCCCGCGGAGACTCCAGAGCCGGAGGGACCCCGGGGGCTCCGGTTCCCGCTGCCGGCTGCGCGGCCGCTCGCTCCTCCCGCGCGGATGGGCTCCCCGCGAGCAGGAGCTGGGGTTGTTTTGCCCAGGGACTCCCAGCAGAAGCAGCCTCTCGCACAGCAATTTCTTTTTTTGCTACATATAATTATAGCAATATGCTCTTTTTTCAAGATAATTTAAGAGATTAAAGAAACATGTAGGATATACTAATTTGCCTTAACTTTTAGATTTTAAAGTTACAAGCAGTGTCAAGTTCTGATTTCAAGTAGGCTGAATTAAATTTTTAAGAGTATTTATTGTATGTGCGTGTGTGTCTGTCTTGAAGATTCACAGATTTGTACTTCCATTGTATTAATATAATTGCGGTACTGAAAGAGCAGCTTTAAAGATCCAGGAAGCGAAGCCAGCTCGGTTGCTTTTAGGAGCTTGGGGGGAATTGTAACGTATTTCAACAGGCTTTTTTTTTTTTTTTTTTTTTTCCCTCCTGTTTAGGGCATACATAGATCTCAATCCTTTAAGGATTTTGTAAAAGAAACAAGTAAAAAATTTATTTTTTATATTTTACAAAAAAAATCCTTCTAATGAATGATATTAAATCATTGCAGTCCTCCTGATCTCTCTCTGGTACTCCCTCTTTTTGAGGGGCTGGTAGTTTTGGGGTCCTGCTTGGGGAGTCTTTTCCAATTCTATGACCCATCCTTGCTGTTTCTTGACTTTGGGTCTCAATATTTTGAGGTGATGCTGGATTTGCATGTTATGTCATATAAAAGGCAGAAATTAGAAAGTGGGGGGAGAAAAAACCAGATTTGCCTGAGCAGCCTTCGCTGCTGCGTGTGATCCTGCAGGAAGAGGCTGCCGCCTGCGTGCTCCAACGCACTGGAGCCAGGGATCATGGAAAATGGAGGAGGGTTTTCAGCATCTGTTAGTTTAAGGGTAATGTGCTTGAACTGATAAAATGGAAATGAAAATGTCAATGTGTGCTTGAAAAGTAAAGGCATTTCTCAAAAGGAATTATCCTTAACTGAATCAGAAATCCCAGAATCAAAGCAGAGGACATCCTTTTTTTTTTTTTTTTTTTTATACTAGTGCTTTTTTTTTTTTTCCGTTTTATTTTTTATTTCAGCTGTGTTTTAGTCACTGCTGTGCATACCTGGAAGGATCATCCATATTGATAAACAACAGAAACAAGAAAGTCTTTTCAGAATATTGATGCAAGGTGAAAAAGGAGAGAAAGGGATTTTTTCCTCTTTTTCTTTTTTTTCTTCATTTTGTGGCTTATGCCACTGATTCAAAAAGAGCAGCTGGGTTGGAGCCTTTAGGGTGCATCATCCGAAACCGCGTCGCCCTCGGGTTCCAACGTGCTCCTGCCTCCCTCTTTCCTGAATGGAGCCCGTCGCAGCTTCTCCAGGGGGGCTGGGAGCTGCTTGGGGCTGCCGTGCCGCGGCCCTGCCGAGAGCTGCCAGCCACTTCCCTCCTGCATATGTTAAAAATGAACTGTAGTTGGCTCCTTTTTGCTCTCTCTCTCCATTCAGTGTATAGAAACACTTAAGTGAGTGAATTTTAACTAGTGCAACGTGATGCCCAGTTGCTGAACTGCTGGATTTGCTTGTAAACAAAATTTCAATGCAGCTGTCTTGGTTTCTCAGAATATCAAATCTGCTTTTTATTTTTTTCCTTTTGAAAATATATGCTCTTTCTTCTGAAAATCCTTCTAGTTGTGAAATATTTATTTTCTTGCTGGCATTAGTGTGGTATCAATATTCAAAATGAAAAATCAGTATTTTTTTTTTCTTTTAAGAAGAGAGAAGCATTCGCAACATTTTTCATGCATTTGGAGACTTTGTTGTCTTCTGACCCATAGTGGTATTCAGCAGAAGTATTCTTTATATTGTTTTATATTCTTTATATTGTTTTCCTAGGGAAGCAAGAGGACTGGATGTTCTTCCAGTTTGCTATATTAACAAATAATTGTAGCCTTAACACAATAAACAGTTTTGTTGCACTTTCCTGCGTTTTATGAGAGGGGAAGAGTATTTGGGGGTTCGGTTTGCTGGTGCCTAACTGGGATCTGGTAAAATCTGCTGGCTGTTGCTGTGTCCTGCCCTCGGTGCTGCTCGTTCTGTCCCTCATGTCCTCAGTGGCAGCATTATAATAAATACAGCATCCATCCTGCTTGGCAAACATCCATACTAAAATCAGGCTTTTAGACTGTGGTAGTTCTGAACAACATTTCCTGGTAAGAATAAGCAAATGTTTTATTTGCATACGTTTTCACTTCTTTTCTATGCTTTTTTTTAATTGTTTTTAAAGCTCCAATTCAGTAATTACAGTCTTGGTACATATATAGTTGCCACCAGATAAGGTGGGCAAAGTAAAATAAATTGTTCCCAACATAATCATAAATGCAGCTGGACCTGCAAGGGGAGCACAAGCATTTCTTTCTCCTATAAGAAATCAGTGTCTCGTGATAGTAAGCTGAAAGACAGAAAATGTCATAGAAACTTAAGTAGCTTTTTTCTTCTTCCTGCATTGCTGACTGATATAAAACTTGTATTTATAAGCCGAGAGATGTTTCTCATATGTGCTGCACAAGAGTTTCCCAGTCATGGGATGTCATAACATGAAAACCCCATTTTAAAACGTGATGTGGCCAAGGTGATGCCCTTGCCAGGTGTAGCCATTTCTGTGCTTGAAAAATGGGACCGCTGCCACGTGCGGGTCTTTGGAGGGGCAAATAAGGGCCTGGAATCGGTGCCTGTGCTTTGGAGAAGCATTTCACCTGCTCAGGGCATTGAAGAAGTGACACAAGCCTTCGCTTTGCCTCACCATCCGTGTGTAAAAGCAGGCTTCCTTAAATCCTATGGAAAGAGTTGTCCTTTCCTGTCTTTTTAAAAGTGATTCCACAGAAACAGGCCTGAGTAGATAGGTCTTTCCGAGGATGGTTTGACAGCTGTTGACAATTACTGTTTTGTTTGCCTGGGACTGACGAGTTGTGGCAGTTACTGAAGTTTGCCGGAGCAAAACTGAAACCGACTTGTTCCACTTTTGGGAAAGCCAAATGCCGCGAATATTGAAGTGCAGTGAAAGAAACCCCAAGAATTTCATTAATCAAGCAGTTTCATGAATAAAACCGTGGAGTGCCACTGCTGTGAGTGCCGGCCGTGGGCGCGAGCAGCCGAGGCCGCTGCCCGGGGCGGAGGGCAGGCCTAGGCTCCCTCAGGGCTCCAGTGATGCTGGTGGCAAAGAGGTGGCTTTCTCTCCCTCTCCGTTTCATTTTGCCATGACCATAAGCCGTGGTGATGACTGGGTGGTGGATAGGAGGAGTGTGCGGAGAAGGGGAAATGGAAAATGAAGTGCTCAACAGTTTTCAAGCTTTGGAATGGAGATGGCTGGTGCAGTTATTATGCACGTGCCCCAGAGCGAGGAATTTTGATGGTTTGGATAGTGGGGCAGAGACAGGCCGGTGTCCGTATCACCTGCATTCTGCTCTGTGCCTCCTGTGCCACCAAATGCCCTTTTTCCCTCCTCCAGCCCTCTGCCTCACTGAGAGCTGCATCTTCTCATCACGCAGGTGGTTCTATGTAATTAAAGACCGTAGCTTTAGGAATGTGCGAAATTCTATAAATACTGACAGCAAAAAGCAAAGCAACAATCTACCAAAAATTGTTAGTTTTTTTCCCTAATTTTAGTGTTTAATCTTACAACTTCAACTATGGGATATTTCAGGTATTAGTTGTATAGTTGTAATTCTGTCCAGTATTGCTTTGTGCTGTTGATGTCGTTTATTATATCCCTTCTGCTGAGTTTGATTTGGGTTTTATTTTTTATTTATTTTTTAATCCTCACCTGGAAATTTGATTTTTTTATTTTATTTTTTTCCCCCCTTTCAATTCGGGAACTTCTCTTTCCCGTGTAGCCTGGAAGCTATTTGAGGGAACCCTGAGGTTTTTGGGGGTTTGTGTTCCACTCGCCTTCATCTTGGTGCCTCCTAGGGCTCTAATGACTCCTGCTGCCAGAGGTGCTGATGTTACGTGTATGCCTGGCATATGAACCAGCTGACAGTTACTGACCCGTTTTGCATGGAGAAACCTGCATGGATTGCAGCTAGGTCCACAAATGCGTGTGGTGCCATTTGCTGTCCTTCAGCAACAGGGTCATACTTCAAAAAAAATCAGGCCTGTGAGTGTAGTTGTCTTCAAAACCAATAACACTCAGAGCTGCTTGTCATTTCTTAATCAGGCAATATACTTTCTTAATTAAATCTCTAATATATTCTTTTTTTTTTCTCCAATTACTATGTAAAGCATATTCTTCAACAAATTTACAGGTTCCTGGTTTAGCCTTACTAAAGTAGTTGGGGAGAAAACCATAAATTGGAGAGACTCGTGCATTTGCTTTATGCATTAGGACTCCTAAATGCCCTCGCTGACTCTTGCTTCCTTTTATGTGTTCAGCCTCCAGGTTCCACCACCTATTCCTCTGCTGGGTGTATAACCACTCCTGAAGCTTGGTAGTGTGGTGGTCTCCAGTGCAGTTCCTGCATGGTTCCTGTGTTTCTACTAAACTGATCTAGCTCAAATTACCTTGTATTATCTTTGCTGCAGTCAACTTGAAACATCTTTTAGAAGAGCCCCTATATGCACCTTAAAATGTACAGGCTTTGTTTCTATGGTGATGGAAGAGAATCCTGCCTGTGAACAGCCCCGCATTAGGTAAGGGAGGATTTGCAGGAATCGGTGAAGCTTTTGCCTGGGGCACTGAAAAGTGAGCCCCGAATCCCCATATCCCCATACCTTCATCCCAACCTCCAACCACGGGAAGCTGGTGCAGGCAGGTCATGACATGAGACATATCCCTCTCTTCAGGTTGTTTGGGTTTTGTTGGGTTTTGTGATTTTTTTTTTCTTCTTCCCCTGTTCCTGATATCGGAGAAAAAAAAAAAACAAAACTGGAATATTATTGCTTTATCACATGCTTCTGAGTATCTTATGTCAAATAGTTTGTTCTGCACTTCTTATTTTTAACACGGTGCAAAGGAGGCGCTGGGTGAGCATCTTGTGGGGATGTTTGCCATTGATAGAGAAAATGCTCTTGCTGTTCTTCATGGAGCTCCCGAGGCTGCAGGGCAGGAGCTCCCTGCCCCTGATCTCTGTGGTGCGGCTGCCTGCAAACCCTGCCAGGTGGGGATGCATCCGCTTGCTTCCCTGCAGCAAGGTACAAAACCTGAAGCCCTTACTTATTAAACTCCAGATGAAGAAAAGGTGTATTAAAGGAATTTATTCCAGAATAAGTTATGAATTTAGAGTGGTATAGTTATGCCAGACTAGCTTTTATCCCTCTTTTTTGGAGTAAACTGAGATTATTTAGGGGAAATCTGACAAGCTCAATTATTTAAGTAGAGAATCTTTTCAGGTTCTCTGTATGTCTCTTTCCCACGTGCTCTGCCCTTTCTGAGCTCTAGCTTTCTTCATTGGACATTTTGCTATTTATGTACAGAATAGGACATAAATATAGATGTGCTATGACTATATACAGAATAGGTGGAAGTCACCAAAAACTAACACATAGTCATCTGCAGAGTATAGAAACTATCTGCATTAAATATCATCTGAAAGTAGATCCTTTTAGGCTCTACTTGTTACTTTTTTTTTTTTTTCCTGTTCCTTCTAATTTATAGTTACACACCTTACAGCAGAGAAAGTCCCAATTTCAAGATGAAAAACTGAATATAGGGGTTTTAGGTGAGAGGAGATTTCTGGTGTTTTTGCTTTTCCCCAGGTGAAACAAGTGTTCCCCTCCATGTAATAAAATGGAATATTTTAGATTCTGAGATCACTGGTTTAATAGTTTTATTGAAAGATGGTGTTCAAGATTTTTTTCTTTGACCAAGAAAATAATTTTGGTTATGCCATATTTTTAGCAGGATGCAACTTCTGTTGCCTTTATGTACACCGGAAAAAGGTGTTTGTTCTTCCAGAATGAGGCTAGTTTTGCTTTCCTCTGCAAAGGGTTCTTAGCATAATTCAGCAGAGAGTTTTGCCAAGTATTGGTTCTAGGTGACTTTGGTACGTGTTCTCTTGTATTAGCTGTGCCACTTACATGTCACTTGCATGTGACAGTGGAGGTAAACAGGGTTATGTGTTGGTGTGTTAGTCCTGTGTGCATGTGGTTTTCCTTTTTTCTTTTTTTTTCCTTTACCCTGAGGTTTGATTTTGTTTTCCCTAATGGTGAACATTCTCTTCATTCAACTGAGTTTCATGATCTCCATTGTATACTCTTTCCTTCAGAAAGGAAAATATTTTAGGGTTAGTGTGTTAATTTTAATACATAGTTTAACAGCAGCACTTCCCAGATCTAATGGCTAAGGCAGCCAGTTGGGGTCATGAGGTCCACAGGAATTAAATTGAATATCCATGTTAGTATGTGGATCTACAGTTATGAAGATCTGGGAGTTGATTCTTTTCTGTAAAACTATTCAGAGAAAGAAGAGCACAAGCGAATTTGTTAAGTGGTTAGGTATTTATTTATTTGTTTGTTTATTTTGTCTTCTCCCTTGGCTGGTATAAATCTAAACTTCTTATGTTCTCTTCACAAATGGTGGAGTATGAAGCTCTCTTGTTGTGTTTGCCTGAGTGGCCTTGCTGGGCTATTTACATCATTTGGAGCACTTAACTCTTCAGGTTTCATTTGGTTTTGTTTTTCCCTCCAGATTCCTCATGTCAACCTGTGAAGTATTTTGAGATAAGCCAAAGTTGCATAAGTAGCAAGCCATTTAAAACAGAAATAAAAAGAATTCCATTAATACTCGGTGTCATCCTACATTTCACCATTTACTGACAAATCCAGTTTCACTAAATAAATACCATCAGTGCTGTCATTTTGACACAAAAAAAACCCCTTTGTCTCTGTGCAGTTAGTATGCACCTCTTAAAGCATCTAAAGCAAATTTATAGTTGAGATCGGTTAATAAAGAGGGAATGGAAGTAGATTTATTTGAAATCTACTGAATTTAACTTGTTTGCGTCTTAGTGGTAAAGCAAATCTGGAATTAGAAATGGTTTGGGGAAGTTTTTGTGGCGAGGCAGATCTGACTCAGAGCTGCTTTACAACTGCAGGGAGGTCAGCATTGCCTAGAAGTGGAATTGGGAATCTCCCTTTGAAAATGTCCAAGGAAATTGGTAGCTGAGAGGTTAATTGCATGTTTGAAGAAGTTTCAGTATCTACCCCCAAAAACTCAAAGGACAGTGGAAATCAATGATGATTTAGTACTGTATTTTCTTGTATTAAGATGTTGATGCTTTACATAAAAGCATGAGAACTGTATCAGGCAAACACTGATACTGTTTCTCTGATGGTGGTCAAAAATACTCATTTCAGACTGTGACCTGAGACCTTACAGAAAGCCAGAGTGGAGCCCTAGGCCTCCTACTTTTTATCCTAATTCTAGACTTAAAACAGGTTTGCTCTAAAATCTATTTTTTAAAAAGACCTTTTAAACTTTTGTGATGTCCTAAAAGGCCAACTTGCTTTCCTTTCCATGTGCAAGCATAAAGTTGCTAGAGTAGTTGCAAATGGTGACATAGGTAAAGCTGAAATAATTTAAAAGCTGTGCCTCTGTTTTTCTAGTATTAGGAAAAAAGTGTGTTTTTAATTTAGGAAACTTGGCTTTTCCTATCACTATACTGTAGCTGAATTCCATGTGCATCTGTTTCCGCATCAGGATGCCTGAGCTGAAATACTTTGTTTGTTGATCCTGGATGGAAAAATTTACATTGCAGTTGGCTGGTGGTGGCTTACCTGGTCTCGGGATAACTGGATTTTGGGACATTTGGAAGTTAGCTGATATTGCCATGCAGATTTCTCAGTATTAATCTTGATTTACTGCTTGTGTTTGTGTGTTAGAAGTTGAAATATATCTTCATGTCTAAGCAGAGCATTTCAGAGCATTGCACATTGCTCCCAGATTGCTTTTTGTGAAGGTTTCTCTCGCAAGAACCATGTAAATAAGGTGGCATAGTAAGATGGAAGCATTTCCAGCAGTTTATGTGATGGCATATGAGAAAGAAGTTTTGCTTCCGATATGAATTGTGCCTCACACAGGGACACGTGGAGGGTCAGGATGGGCACCGAGCTGCTTTATAAAATACAGTTTTACCCTGGGTCTACTTAAGCACCTGGGGTGCAAAGAGAAGGTTTCTTGGTTGTGGAAGTTAATTAAATTATTTAAAATAGATCTGTTTGTTCCGTTTACCTGTGTGGTCTGTTGTTTGTTTGTTTTCTAAATGTCATACTTAATGCGTTTAATAGAAATGAATTGAATGCAAGGAATTTCAAACTGTTTATATAGCCTTGGCGTTGCTAGCTATAGATGAGGAATCATATGGGCTTAAGGCAACTGCCTAGTACTTTTTTTTGGTTGATTTGGGGTTTTTTTGTTGTTGTTGTCTTGTTTTGATTTTTTTGTTTTCCTCTCCTCTCTCTCAGTGTTCAAATTCCCATCAGGAATTATCCCACTGTTCTCGTTGCACACAGCACTTTCCCATTTGCAAAATCTTGGTGATGTGTCAGTAATGAAACTGTCTTTTTCTTTCACAATTCCGCAAGAAGGGATTTAGGGCAAGGAGGGGAACTTTCAGGTGGGATTGGAGAGCTAGGGAGGTATCAAATGAAAGAGGGGAGTGAAAAAATGGGAAGAAGCAGGCCATGCTCCATCCATCTTGTAGAAGCAGTAGCGACTGCCCAGGGCAATGTATATGCACTGGATGGGTAGATATAGCTACCTACATACCCTCTATGTATGTAGAGGACACACTTTCATACCAGTCTTCTACTTCTGAGTGGCGCTGGCCGTTATCAAAGTTACTTTTTCTCAAATTTATCCTTACTAAGAGTTTAGATGAAAGGCAGTAGGGACATTAAGGCAATGTGGAAATGCTTGTCAAGGAAATAAATCTGAAGCCTGTTTTTAGGCAAACTATTGGCATTACGTTTCTAGAATTGTTTCAGGTTCCTGTCTTACTTTTGGAAGGATCTTCTTACGCATTTTTTAAGCTAAGGACCCTAATGGAAGGGCTTAAAACTTTATTTCCTGTAGTGAGTTCTTGCTCTGTCTACTGGCGTAGTAGGGTCTGGAAGTGGTAAACTCCGAATCCTGCTGGTGCTCTGTTTAGACGTGCTGGAAGCAGTAGATCTTCTGAGACGTCCAGCCTTGCTAGTGGTGCATGTGGCATTAGCAGGAAACCATATCTAGGAAAGTTATACAAGCTTTTTTTGTTAGCCTTGTTACTACTTTTAAAGAAAGCCCATACACCATGCTGAAATTTTAAAGGAAATGCAAAGAGAAGTTAAAGTGTCCGTGTGAGCTTTGCAGCTGCCAGTCCTCTGATGCAGAACGACAGGTTTCACCAGAATTCCTGGTCCTTAAGCAGGAGACCATGGTACCTAAACACATCATAGCAACTTCATAGCCTGCCAGAAGCAGTTATTTTGAAGGCCTCTAAATACGTGTTAGCTCTGTGCGTGATAAACTCTGTCGACTTTTGCAGGGATCTGTAGGTCCGCTCACACTGATGTGTTTAAATGTGTAGGTTGTATGAGCGAAGCCCCGAAACTTGCTCAGCAAAGGTGTCTCCAGGTGCTGATCCCTCAGTGGCGGGGTTGCGCTTTGGTTGGGGGCTGGGGGTTGGTATATTATCCATAGGATGGCTGCTATACCAGGGTAAAGAGTTTTTGCATTTGATAGCATTCGGTGAGGATTGTTTTAGGAAATGTTTAGGAAATTTCTGTGTTTCCTTGCTTCTCTGTGAAGATTTATTATTCCTCAGAAGGGTCTCCAGCTGCTTCAAACCCTATAAGGGGCCGAGCTTCTGAGCTGGGTCTTGCCCTCGCCTTAAAACCGTGCTCGGCTGTAGGAGGGGAAAGGGCTTTGGGTCGGGGCTACCAGGCAGAGCAGCCTCTCTGTTCACCTCGCAGCTGCTTCCCGTGTTGCCTCCTGCAAGTGCTAGAGGATGGGCAAGTTCCCCTCCTCGTATGAGACAAAAATATAACTCCATTAGTCAGCTGGCGTGGGCTGCTGAAGCAGAAATGCAGGCAGTATTTTCTCCTGGTGGAGAAAAATCTATCACATCATATTAAAGTTGCCATTAGCTGACTGTGGGGGAATGTACATATCCTGAATCCATGATTGCCTCTTCTCCTCTCTTTGATGGCTGTCTACTTTGGAGCTTGTAATGTAGTCAAAACTGTTATAAGATCATGTTGCATCTCTGGGGTTAAATCTATTTGACATATAATCTGTCTGAGAAAAGCCCTTAAGAAATAATGGTTCTTGACACTATCTGAACCTTAAACTTTTGTGGCACGACTTAGAGAAACTTGCTTCTGAGGAGGCTTGGTGAGCATCCCAAAATCCTCATTGCATTGAAGGACTTTTCTATTTTTAATATTTTAATTCTTTATTTAAAACATAAAATCATTGCTATTAAAGCAGGTTTTCAGTTTCTTTCAAATTTTTCTGGTATGGCAAATAAACAGCCTCAAGATGTTACAAATGCGACAGGCTGGTGGCATCTTTGACCTGCCTTAAGTGTCAGGTTTAAGTGAAGGAGGGTTATGGCCCTCACCACCTTTGTCAGACCAGTTTGAACACTTGAGGGTTTGGGGTACTTAATCTTGATAATTTGCAATTGCAAAATGAAGCAGAACCAAGAAAATAGCTTCGGCCTTTTTGTACCTGTTTATCAGCTACTAGAGAAGCCCCTTTCTTCATTACTCTGCAAGTGGCAGTTTTTAGTCATGGCTAGAGCAGTGCTTCTGTGGTCAGTAGCCTTTTTCCATAAGGCAAATGGAGATCTGGTTAGGTTTCTGGTTAGGGCTGTGGACAGAGGGGTCTGAAATTCTTGATTTTTGGGAAGAGTAGATCTTCAGCTTAACGTGCAGAACGAAGGGTTCTTGGCAATAGCACTTCAGAATTATTTTGAAGTCTTGGGTCTGAGATTGCCAATTACAGTGGTACTAACACCTACAAATTGCAGGCAAAGCTGGTTAGTCTTACCACGTATGGCTCTTATCTGTCTCCAGTATTAAATGTAAAGTGAAATGATAAAGTGACGAGAGTTAAATTTAGTGTATTTTTTTTTCCCTTGTGGTCATTTTTCATACGTAGACGTCTGACTGTCTGCCTTGGTACCTGGTTTCCAGTGTTTCTCTTGCTGCTTTGCAGCAGGTAACGAGGAGCAGCTTCAGCCACGTTCAGTTTGTTCACATCTCCCATTGAAAATCACAGGAAGCAACTGTGACAGTGAACCACGAATGTCATAAAGCCTTCCAGAACACAGGAATGAGCAATAAAGTTAAAACAGGAGAGTTGGGTTACTGTATTGTTACATAATATAACCAGGTCCTTATTAAATCTTCTATTTGAATTAAATGCTTAGAAAAAAAATAAGGAGTTTCAGCTGAGAGAACTGATTTCTTTCAAGTGAGTCTCATGCATTCATGTAAGTTACAATCACTAAAAGTGAGTGTGGAAATGTAGGCATTAGTGTTTCTACAAGGTTGTCTACAATTTTCCAGAAAAACAGAGTCCTTAAGCTAAATTTGTTATAAAATTAAATTATTGTTCTGTCAGACCAAAATAAACTCTCTGTAAGAATCTGTTTCAACTTTCAAGTAAAGGAAATGAGTGAGATCCTATTCCAGTGTATTTGATCGCATAATCCTTGTTTTCCCTAGGAGCTGAACACAACCTTGACTCTGTAAATCCCAAGGTTGTGCCCTTGTGAGCACCCTAAGCAGTCCTCGCTGGGTGTGAGTAATGGCACCTCTCCCGAGCTCCTGTCTATGAGGGCTCTGCTCCCATGGGATTCTTTTCCTATGGAAGAGCACATCCATGTGCGTTCCTGGTGTCCCCCCTGGGCCTGCCATCGGTGTTCGGGGTGTCTGTGCTGAAGTCTTCTCGGCTCGCAGCCTCTCTGTTCAGCTCTGCTCTCCGGCGAGGGTGGATCAGGCTCTGCACAGGCTGCTCGTTAGAAAAGTGCTTCTTTGATGCAGGAATTTTATTTGCCTCAGAACCTCTGCGTGCTGAAGCGACTTCAGCTTGTCTCTGGGCTCCCAAAGCTGCGTGTGGCAGCTGGTCAGTCTGGGGTGGATGTGAGAAAGTCTGGGGTGCACAGTCGGTGTTCCTGTAAATATCCGCGTGAGCGCAAATTGGAGCGCTGGCAGCGAAATGTTGGTGCAATTCCTCCTTATCCTTTTAATAAAAGGGCAGACTTGGGCACACGGGCAGGGGGAGAGTCCTGCTGCTCAGCCCGGTCCGGAGGGAGCGTGTCCCATCCCGGTCCAGAGGGAGTGTGGCCCGTCCCGGCACACGGAGCAGGGAGCCGCGGGCAGAGGCAGCTCCCAGCCCCCCGGCGCTGCCTCCGAGAGGAACCGGCAGGAGGAAGTAGGAGTGAGAACAGATTTCTGCATAGGGCGGGAGGCAGCGGGGCGAATTCTTAGCGCTTCCCACCACCAGTTTATTCTAATAGACGCCGACTTTTAACTGTGTCGCCACCGAGCGCACCACTGGAGCGTGCGGGAAGAGGGGAAGTGCCCGAATAGACTCTTATTTAGCACCGATTGCAAGGAGCAGCACACGTTTTATTCAGAGCTGAGGCTGCCGTGTGTCGGCTCTGTTAACTCATAGCCAAAAGTTGTGCAGGGTTTCCTTTTATTTTAATGCAAGCCCATGGTATTTCACCTGGAAAATGGTATTGCAGAGGTATCCAGACTGAATGAGGCTTCTCTAGCATCCATACCTGGTGGTGTGTGCGTAGTACTCGTGTCTCCATTGAGTAAAATATGCTGCCTGCAGGAGAGTTGGGGGTTTGGTTTTTTGCTTTGTTACTCAGCATTGTAAAGCTCAGGGGTAATGTCCAACTTGCCAGTAGTGGTAAGGAACGAGTTTGAGGTAATTCTCTTCAGGAACAAATGCATTTTTATACTGGGGACACAGCCACTTTCTTGACCAGAAATTGCAGTGTATCTGCAGTTAATATGGAAGCAGAAGGGAAGGAGGAAAAAAAAAAAAAAAGACAAAAATCATTGAGCATTGAAATTCATGTATGTAGAAAAGAATTTCTGACATTTTTCCCTAGCTTAAAGCTGAATTTTTGTTTCAATGCCAAAAAGTGGGAATATTTTAGGTAAATTTCAAAATGATTGTATAAATCGGTGTTTCTAGGGGTAGTTGAGAACTGCCACTGAAAGAGGAATTTTTTGTGTATCCCTTACCTGTGTTTGCATTCACCTGCACTCTGCTTTTACCTCTAGGTCTGAGAGGTATGTGCGGATGCATGTGACGTGGGGCACAGATTTGGCAAAAAGATCCCTTGGGGATGTTGTTTCACATTATTTTTGGTTACACAATCAGCTGGGTTCGTAGCTGCACGGTCATTCAAGCTAAAACAAAAGAATTAGCAGAATAGTGCCTGGAGGGCAGGGGAAAAGAGCAGCTTGGCTTGCAGGCTGGGTTTAGGTGAGTGGGTTTAGTTGCCTTTCGTTTATCCTCCCAAATCAGATAGTTCTGCTGGAGACCCACAAGGCTCAGTCCTTGGTAGAGCTCCATGCAGGTCACTGTTCAGACAACTTCTGGGAATAAAACTTTGCAATTAGTGAGGAGTTCGCAGAATTACAGGGTGAATTCCTTTGCCTTTTCCACAAATACAGAAGAGCCTTCTTAAAATCATGATCCATATTAAGTGTGAATTTCTGCAAAACTTAACTTCTGGTTTTGTTTTTGTTTTTCTCTGTTAGAGATGAATTTTATTATTTCTGCTCATGTACTTAGCAGAAAAATGCAGGAACACAAACCAAAAAAGTAGTAACAAACAATGGTGAGTCACAATGCCAGCACTTCTGCAATTCGGAAAACTGGAGATATCAATGATTTTTTTTTGCATTAGATTGTATTTACTAAAATTTAAAGAATCTCCCTTGCAAGTAGTTAATGATATAGTCACATTGATTCTTCTTATTCCTTAAAACAAATGAATGTTTTCCAAATAAATAAAAAACTGTTTTCCAGCAGAAAAAGAGCAGGTTTTTTTTTTTTTTTTCTAGGTTATTCTTAAAGGAAAATTTCTCTTTTAGAACTTTTTGGGGCTACTATTTCCTTTAATATTGGTGACTGTAAAATGGATTGGTGAAGACTGGCTAACAAATCACTTCAGGCACAACACATTTGTATTTTGAAGTAAGTTTAATATATACCAGTTTGCTGTTATTTCTCTTAAGTAGAAAGAACCAAACTTAACCCAGTTTTCCTCTTGCCATACATTATTGCAGTTTGCATTGAGACTTCTAAATTGGTACAGCAGGGAGTCTAATCCTTAGTGCTACTTTACTGTAATTTTTTTGGTTTTATGATTAAAAGATTTGACCAAATATGCTGCATCCATGTTCAAATCTTCAGCAAGATGGTGCATGTTTCTCTTGCCTCACTGCTGAAAATGCTGTGTTTTAAGGGGATTAACATTTACCGAAATTAAAAGCCCCATGCAGGTTAGGTTTGCTCATAATTGGTTATCGTACTGTGATGCAGTTTTCAGTTCCATTTCTTGAAAATGATGTTTTTCTGCACCTCTGCTTTCTCCACATTGTGGGATAAACTTTTTTTCAGTGTTCAGAATATCCATTTTCTCTGCTCTCAGATTTATTTCCCTTTTCTCTGGAATCAGCAGGGATTTTCCCTTGTATAATAAGTCATCATCTAAGTTTTAGCATGTATTTTAGCACTTTCTTAAACTCATTAAGGGTCAAAATGATGCACGTTTCTTGGGGAGGAGGGAGAGAGAAAGCTGTACCTTGTAGCTGTGTTGAACACTTGGTGTGCATCTTCCCATATCCAGAAGTCACGTTGAGGTACCCCTGTATCTTCACAATCACTGAGCGACTGCAAGACAACCTTATGGCCAACATCAATTGCTTTACTAATTTACTATCAGGTCAGATAATTGCCCTGCATTGAAGTCAGCTTTTCCTCTGGATTTTTGGCATGGATCTGCTTCCCGGTGCCCATCCTGATGGAGTTGCGGAAGGGTTGGAAGTGCAGGGGACAGCAGGCAGATGGCGAGTGCTCCCGGCAGCGGTGCCCGGCCACTTGCCTTGACGTGCCGGTGCTCATACCTGTAACCTGCTCCACGAAGGCAGTTCGGAGCAATCCAGGGAGTTCTGCCTCTTCCCACCAGGATCCACAGAAGGGCCAGCTGAACCAGGGAGGGTAAGAAGTGGTCACTCTACAAGCATCAATAAACCTGATTGCTGTGAGTTTGTCCTGCCTCTGAATGCTTCTTAGTCTTTTCTTCCCTTCCTGGTGATGCCCAGCAGTTTTTCTCCTGTGTTATTTCAGAGCTATATTAATGTGACATAGCCCTAGGCAGCAACAGGACATCTTGCTTTTATTGTATGTATAGGGAAAGGACCTAACTCATAAACAGCTCTACATTAAATTTCACTATTTTACTGTTTTTTGATGTTTTTTAATTTTTTAAAAATGGTTTTATATAGCAGATTTTATATATTTTTTTTAAGACACAGCATGGATCAGTGCATTTTCTCTATGCAGAAAAGTATTATAAAAAGCAGTGGCACAAAATGGCTCAGCAGTGATACTCTGTATCTGAGTCCGTACCAGTCCATTTCTCCTTTGGGAAAAGGAGGTGGTTTTTCCTCTTATTTCTCTCCGAATCACTTGGCAGGGCGGAATTTCCGCGGGCACCTTCTCCCTCGCCTGGCCAGACAGGGCGCACACGCAGGCACCATCTCCTTGTGTCACCAACCATCCACACATCTATTTCTTCATCTTTGTTGCTTGAGTTCTCGCATTTTTAGCTCCCCTTTCCTCCCCTTAAATAACTCTTGGGCAATTTTTCTTTTTTGTACTTCCTAAAGAAACAGCTGTGTCAGCTGCTTTTCTTTAAACATCAGCTTTTTATTTGAAGTAGTCAATATCACTTTTTACTCAGCCTTCTGTGAAAATACCTCAAAGAGATGGCTGTCTTGAGCACTAGTCACAATTCACAGTCAGACAAGGGGATGCTGGGGTTGAAGAAAATGAGGAGGAGCTACTTATTAGTAGCCATTGTAATTTGTAATGGTTACAATTACAGGGTGACAGTTCTAGAACTCTTAAACAAGAAAGCATTTTTTTCTGATGATTTTTTTTCTGTTCAGTCACTAGGTCTAATTAAATAATAATTTTAAAATCAAATTTAGTAACACCGGAAAGAGCAGATAAAAATTACAGCTGAACGAATCCTGTCTATGGAATTGTTGCATGACTGTGGAATAGTCTTTTTTTCTCTTGAAATGTGAGGAATTTTGATGTTTGAACAAGCAAATTCAAGAAGCAGGCCCCTCAAAAGCAGTATTATAGGTCCAGTATCCAACTCTATTTGGTGATTATACTGTTAATCTTGGGCTGTGAATGAAGTCAGAGAAGTCAGATGAACTTTCACAATACAGTCGATATTTAAGGTTTCCAAAAACCATTGGAAATCCAGGCTTACAAATTAGAAATTATTTGTGTTTGTGTTAGTAGAGAGAGGTTGCTTGCAATGCGAGAATCCTGTTTTCAGGATGCTTGATAAAATACTAATTACTCTTCTTTAGTAAAGCAGTTACTAAGCTTTCCTGGTTTCTTGGGGTTATTCAGAAAGTATCATTGTAAGTAGAATAGCTATATATATAGTTAGCTGTATAATAAAGAGAAATTATTTATAACTCTTGCTGTTTCAATAGTTAACCTGTGCTTGAGATCCTTGAATATGAATGGAGAAGATCCATTCTCTTTCTAGAATGAGAAAAGTCCCCAATGGAAACTGTTCAGTACAGTGAAGCTGCGGATGGATTTGTTTCTTGAGTGTGGGTTTTTGTTTTTTTCCCCACCATCTGCATGTGTTTATGTTTAATGGACATTTTTTTTTTTCTTCTGCTTCTGTAAGCAGAGTCTTTAATTTTTTAGTTGGAATATTCTTCAAATAGGCAGTCAGGATTCTGCATCACCTCCTTTTGATCCTGTTAAAAATAGCAGTGTGAGAGAGCCAATGTTCATGGCAGGACTTAATATATATCTAATTCCATTGATAATGTTTTTCATTTTGTATCCTATTTTATTATACTGTGCTTTGTGTAATGGAAATGGTAAATAATTGTATTTAATTTTAAGGATGGATTCCTAGTCATGATGCCTAGTAAAACTACGCATCTTAAATGTCCAAGCTGCACAGGGAACCTGCCTAATTCTCCTTACACACTGTTTTTGTCTCTTAGATGGGCTGGAGTTTTAAGACTCTTCTTTTACTTCTTGGACTCCTTTGAACTTGCTTTGTGTCGTGTTGCACTCGCCTCCTTGGTACCTTAATCAGATGGAAGTGATGTGGCATGGACAGAGGTGAAGTGCCGTTTCACTGGACTGTTTCCATCTCCCTTCTCAGAACTTCCTCCTCCTGGGGAAGTTCCACCCCAGAGCTTTAACTTCTAGTGATATCAGTGGTTTTAAAAAGTCCAAAGAGGAAGCAGCCAGATACAATTGTAACAGCAAATCATCTCATGATCTCAGTGTTGTAACTTTGTGTTTACGTCTTTGTTGTTGCCAAAGCAAGAAAAATCTGACTTGTGGATCCCTTTTTCAGTTGCTGGGTAGACTTTGAAAGATTTAGTGATTATTGTAGGAGTTCTCATGACTAACTATTACTTATGGAGTGTGAATATATTCTTGTTTTGACATGTTAGCAGGACAAAAATACATGTATACTTGTGTTTTTTCCCCTTTGTTTTTTTTTTTTCCCCTCTTTTTGTGTGTGTAGTTGATTACAAGGTTCTAACTTTTTCTCCTGGACAAGCAGCAATAATAGCACTTAAATAACTCCCCCTTTAAACTGAGAGACCTTCCCGTGAGCTGTTTTGCTGTGTGTTGCATTCACATATGAGCCGTGTATTCGTTGCATGCTGGTTTTTTGAAGCTGCTGGGCAGTGATCCCAAGCAGCAGAGAGTGCAGTTATACAAGGATCACTTAGACTTTTTTGATGCTTGACTCGCATTCCTCCGGTCTCTGACCTTAGGACTTCTGACCTTAGGACTTCACTTATTTCTATGCTGAGACTGTTGTCAAGAATGCTAATTATTACTGAGATTATCAAACAGATGATACAGCTGTCTGCTGGCTATTTCAGTTATGTTGTTCATGCTGAAGTATAGGGAACAGGAAGGGCAATCTATGAGAACATTTTCTCTAGTTTTGTTTGGCATTCCTTTTCCTCTCCTTTGAAGGAGTTTTGTCACAGAAGTCTTAGCATTTATTTTTCACTTGTCTGTCCCGTGTTTTTTCCTGTCTCCCAATGCTGGGTTGTTGTTAAAACTGCAAAATGACTGATTCAAAGTGCAAAGCGTGGCCTTGCTTGGCAATGCCTTTCCCTCAGTCACAGAACATGGATGTTTAAAATAGGCTTGTAAATTCACAAGCTCTCCCCCTTGAAGCTGGTTCAGCTTATTTTTGGTCTAACTTTGGTACAATCTGTTGCACATTTTGGCAGTTTGGCACGTCGTCTCTATACTCGATTAGTTGTGCATGTTTATGATGATGCCTGTGTGTGTTGGAAACATCCTTCCTCATTAGGCTGAAGCAGAACAAATCAGCATTAGTAATCTTGTTGCAATATACATTTTAATCCATGACTATTTTCATATGGGCAGGTTATACTTCTTGAAAAGTCTTTATATTTTAGGTATTGAGACAAGCTTTGTCTCAATAAGGTTCTAAGGTTCTAAGTTTTGTCTCTATGTTTGCAGGGCAGATTCTTAAGTGCGTGAGGAGGAGAATAGTTAAGCAGCTTATTGGACATTTGTGAAGCACTATTCCTAAATTCAAGAAGCAGCGTAATAAAAAAGTACATAGATGCTGTTTGAAAATAGCAGATATGTAGTGCAGCCTGTCATCCTGTCTTGGAGTAGCTGAAATGGTTCATAAGAAATCTTACTGTGGTATTATTTTTGTACATTAGTTGCTTTTATCTCAGCTTGCTGGTCAAGAGCTCAGTACAAAGTGACTTGATTAATGCATTCACATCTCCTGTGAACAGGGGCTTGAGAGTCCTGCCTCCCTTAATCTTGATGCCTCGATGACTAATAGCTTTGATAGAGGATGGTCTGATTGAGCTCATATATTTGGAGGAAGCTCTGGGACTGTGCGGGTTGTAGGAGCAGATGACAGCGGCCCTGAGAGCACAGAATTTTGACTTCTTCAGTTATAGCTATTAATGAAAAAACTTTACTTAGATTATTTATCATACATAATCATAATCACTATAGTAGTCATTGCTGTTGGAAAGAGAGTAGAAGACACAGCTGGATCTGTAACTTTTATTTAAAAGAAAAAAAAATTCTTCAGAATTGGTTTCCTTTAGCCTGGATGGATGTTGTCTGATGACTTTTACAAGAAGCATCAAGTTGTCTTCGTTTCAGTGGTATCTGCCTTAGGCTACAAACTTGTGCTTGTCCTAAGTTTGCTGATTGCCTGAGAAAATTAAAAACTTGTCTTTCATGATTTCCTCTGCTTTTGCAAGGATGGGAGAAATGGAAACTTTCCTTATTTACAAATTAATCCATTCTCTTGTTTTCTTTCTGTGGAATTTTAATACAGTTTCACGGTAAGCAAGTAATAACATGGCCTCAGTGTCCAGGCTCTCAATCTTTACTTAATAAGAAACAGCAAGCAAGTATTCCACAAAATTTAAGGAGGCATAGATACTTCTGTGCTGTAGCTGGAGTAAAAACATTACCCCTGATCTTCAGAAAATCTGCGGTACCGAGGAGGAAGCAACTAAAAGTAGAGAGGAGAAACAGCACCAGGATGAAGAGGGAGCAGACATTTCTGGAATTCGTTGCCTTGTAAAAACAAGGCAAATTTAGGGTTTTTTAGAAGAAGGCAGTTAGGCTGGGAGACCTGTAACTAACAGGATCTGGCCACTCAAATTCTGTTACCACGTCTGCCTAGACTTGGATGAATTTAATCCAGAGGATCCTGGTTCCATCCATCCCTCTGTTGTTGAGCAGACCGCTGTGGAAGTCATTAGAAGGTGTTTTTCATGTCCCACTCATCTCACTGACTCCACTAGCTACAATTATTAAACAGATAAGATAGATAACCCCTCAATGCTGTTGGGGTGTCAGCAGGGTCGAAGTCTGACCCATAGAAATGTCATATATCTAATTCGTTTGAAATCTGTGAAAGTTATATACAATTTCTCACCAACTTCTCTTTTCTTCATGTCCTTTTGTGCTTTGCAATAGCTCTTGTGGTAGCTGTTAGTCCTGGAAGCGTCACTTAGTTTTCACACTGTCACAAATCTTTAAGTTTCCTGTATTTGACAAGCATTGGTTCTAGTGCGTCTTCCCCACTCCCGACATGGTATCCAGGAGAGCGCTTTGTAACAACGAGGTGCTGCTTGGACAGTCCCCAGTTTTGAACGCTTGTTAATCTGGGTCTCACTTTGAATTTGCCTTGTAGATGCAGTACCGAGCACCTTGTTTTTCAAGTCAGAGAGCCCCTGCTGCTAAACAATCATTATGTTATGAATCAAACATTTGTGGCTCCTTCTGAATATCAGCTCTCTCCTGATGATAATAAGATGGGCAGTAAGGCTTCTGATCTAGCCTCTCCTTTCTGTCATTTTGGGTTCAGTCCACTTTGCTTTCTGTTTTTTGTTTTTCATGAAGCAGCAATGTCCAATTCCTTCTTAGATAAAGCCCAAAGTATGGTGGAACCCAGCTCTTCATTTATAAATGAGTGTGGGCACCAGCCTCCTAAATGCAGAAGCAATTGTCTAACTTAGCAGTTGTCACTTCTAGAAATTCATGTCTTTTCCTGCTAAGCTTCTCAAAAATAAATTTCATGGTAGCCAGGCTTGCTTGCTGCACCTCTTCTCAGCACCTTTTGCCTCTCTTTTAAGAGAGAAAATCTACAGAGTTCAGCCTCTGCCAGCATGACACCTTGCTGTGTAATCTGATTTGCTGGTCTAATTCTGAGTGGGGGAAAAAAACAATCCAGATAAGTCATACCAGAGAAATCCTTACCTAGCAGTTGAAGGAAATAATATGCAGTAGTTTTCCGATCATAAGAACAAATTGGATATGCTTTCTCGTTTGTATAAATTGCATCTTCATTAATACTCTACTAGGGCCATAATCACATCTCCTTTTATAGTAAATGAGGCATTCATGTTTTGTGCTGTGGCAGTCATTCTTTAAGCTTTTGGTTAAAAAAGGCTATATGCTGCATCAGCAGATATGTTACACATCATAGATATGTTACCTTACATGTATGTTCAAGTGGCACCGTTACAAATACTTGTTTTCCTCTGAATTGAGTAAATACTCAACAAATTTTACCTGCCAGTACAATAGCTGTGACCTTGGTGGTTTGGCATTACCTTTCAGTATATTGGGCATGCGATATACTCAACGCTCATGAAAACTTTCCTAGTGGAAAATTATAAAAATCTTCTGAGGTGTCTGGGCAGTGAGAACCATAGCGAGCAGCTCCTGTACCCCTTGGGAGAGGCTGGACGCGCCGCACCGGCGATGGCCAGGGCTGAAGGACACGTGTGAAGCACCAGTCAAAGGTGAGGAGCCTCCATCCGTGACAAGCCGAGGCTGAGAGGTCTGCCGGGCGCACTGGGACTTGCGTGATGCCAGAGATGGTGACTTCCACGGTAAAATACCTCAGGGTGTTGCAGAATGCAGAATGCCTTGGCTTGGTTTTTCCCCTTAGTCTTACCTGACCAGTGTAGTGGTAGCACTGTGACAGTTAATGTTCATCTGGTAATGGGGTACAATGGCAAGACTTCATTTTTTTCATACGTTAACCCATATTAGTTGTATTTGTAAAGTTGTGTTTTATTGAAATTTCTGTGCATTCTTCACTTTGAAATACAGCATTAAATAAATATACAACACTAAGGCTTTCTACTTAAGGTAGAAGACTCTATTTCTTGTACTAGTTTTGTTTGATTCTGCTTGGTGATTCTGCTGGTGATCCTTGGAGCCTTTTCATTCCTGCAGTTTGTGGTACTGAAAAACAATTTGTAGTTGCCTTTAGCAGTCTTCTTTAAAAGGATTTTTGTAAGATTGCTGATTTTTTTTCCTTCAGTTCTACATTAAAAAGAAATGTGTAGGGTATAATATAAATAAAATAATGCCAATACTTAATATGAATCTAGAAAAGGGAAGAGTTGCAGACTGTTAGAATTAGATTTTGATACCTGAATGTCACAGGATAGCTGCCATACCTTTTCTCCATCACTGTGTCTTCCATTTTTCTCTGGAAAAAAAAAAAGTGGTAAAAGATTCTCAACTGTTCCTTCTTTTTGGATCACTGATAAGGAGCAAGGATGAATGCAATAATAATGCTTTGGTATCCTTAAATGAATAAGAAATAATCCAAATTAACAAAGCGATTTTAAAAAGGAAAGCAATAATGATGAACTGATGATATGGGGGGCAAGGTGGAGGAATAAATTAAATTAAATGAATTAAGGCATAAGAAGTTTAATGTCCATATGAGGAAGAACTTCCTCATTGTAAGGGTGACAGAGCCCTGGCACAGGCTGCCCAAGGAGGTTGTGGAGGCTCCTTCTCTGGAGATCTTCCAAACCCACCTGGATGCCACCCTGTGCCCCGTGCTCTGGGTGTCCCTGCTGGAGCAGAGGGGATGGACTAGATGATCTCAAGGGGTCCCTTCCCAACTCAACCATTCTATGATCGTGTGAATTCTTGGTTGCTCAGCTGAAGAACGTCTGTCCACCAAGGGCAGTGGAGAGCTTCCCATGCTGGAGCAGCCCTTGCTTCCTTCAGGTCAGTCTGGGTCCGGTCGCATTATGGTCATATGGACATGCAGCTTTTGGAGGGATGGGAACAAAAACCTGAGAACTTGTGCTCAGATTTTAGTGATTGATGTTTTTAAGTATCAGTTGAAATGTTAAAGTTGAACAGAGGCAAGCACTTGTACCATTTTTGTCTTTCCTGCCCACTGGTTTGCAGCTCTTTATTTCTGCCCACTGATGCTTTTGTAGGCTGCCTAGTGAACTGCATTCATCAGCTCTCCAAAAAAAAAAAAAAAAAAAAAAAAAAAAAAAAAAATTTACAATCAGATTTTGCAGATAAAATATTTAAGCTCCAACTTTCATTTTGCTCCTATGGTGTCTTAAAAAAGCTCAAGCCCAATAGGCAAAATATTTAGATGTTCAGCCTACTTTCCAGTAGCTCTTAAAACATCTATGAGGGGTAAAATCATACTTTGGAGAACCTTTTTTGTGGGGGTGCATTTTCTTCTGTTTCTTTTTTTTTATTTGTTTTTGCTTTTTCCTTCTGATTTTTTTTTTTTTGTTTGTTTATTTCTGGGTGTTTTGGGGGGGGCAGTGTATTGGGGTGTTTTTTGTGTTGTTGTTTTGTTAGTTTGTTTCCCCACCTTCACGTGCCGCGTTTCCCACGTCTGGGAGCTCCTGGGCAGGGCTCCGTCAGAGCAGGGCGCCACAGGTCTCCCTGTTCGTGTAGTTTCCCTTTGTGGAGCTGCTCTATCAGCAAGAACTAAACCTGCAGCAGTGGTGAAAAATGTCAGGTTGTCAGTTTTTAAAAATACTGTGGGGGTGGCACTGACAAAATGCCCTGTCCGGGCTCTTTCCCAAGGCTCAGCTACGCTGATCCCTCACCGGTTTATTCCCGGCATTCCCAAATGAAGGCAGCTCCAGGAGAAAGGTAAGAGACACGTATGTGGAGGCGGCAGCAGCAGCAGCAGGATTGGGGAGGCAGATTCTCTGTTTGCAGAGGGTGATGGAAGTCGATCTGCAGCTAGTCACGAAGCAGCAGCAGGACTTGGTGATAGCAATTTGTATCTTTACTGAAAATAGCTATTATGACCAATTATGAGCTATTTTAAATTTAAAAAGTGTGCAGCTTGTTTTAAGCTTTTTTTTTTTTTTTCTCTCTTTGACATTCTTAGGGATCTACAGTAAAGAACTTGTCTAGGTAATTTGCAAGGTAGTGGCCTGGAAAAAATCTCTTTCATTTTGCTGTAAAAAACTATTCATTAAACATTACAAACTCATTTTTTTTCCCCGGTTCTTGCACTAATACAGTGATTTTGACAATTTTTAAAAAAATATTTGACACCTTAAGTGCTGTTTAAAATAAAGACTAGAAAATACGGAAGCCAAATGCAAGGTTGTTAACTAGACAAAACTAGACTTTTCACTATGGGGAAGGGATCAAAATCCCTTGGAATATGGGAATGTCTCAGCTGATGAGGTGTGGTCAGTGTCTGTCTTGAAATCTCCTTTGCTTTTCCGGAGAAGTAAACTGGATTGTGAACTTCCATTATTAGGAACAAATAAACAACTCGGGAATCCAGTTTTTCTCCTTTACCTGTTTTAATTAAGAATGATGTTAAGCGTGAAGGTGTTTTTTCTGTGACTGTTCTTGAAGAGGGCGTTGAGGATAAGCGAAGTTGTGCAGCCATCCCTAAATGATAATATAATCTTGTTGACTGCTCAGTGACACTAGGAGTAGCTCTGTTGGTAAACAAAAGAAAGCTCTAATATTTAGATTTTCAACCTCATCTATAGAATAGATGGCCTTTTTAAGCTAAATTTGTGTTTGGCCTGAAAGAATAGCAGAAATGCACCATAAACTTAACTAATTGGTGCATCATCTTCCTTTCTGGTCCACAGAAAAGCCTTGGGGTCCTTACTTTTCACCCAAAAAGAATTAGGAGACCCCTCCCTTCCATTGTAATCTGTGCCATTGTAATCTGAACTTTTCCCTGAGTGAAATGCTAGGATAGACAGTAGTGGGTGACTCAGTGATGTCATTAAGGATCAAAAAATCTAACTTGTGTTTTCAGTTATAAGAATTGACAGATGTATACAATGAATGACAGAATTTTTCTTGATTGTGTTTGTGTGCTGTCCAGGAGACTGTCCAGGAGTTGTCCCATGCACAACTGGTCAGATGCGTTGGCTAAACTGTCATTTCTAGCTACCAGGCTGAGGCAGAAGGGTTTTGTTTGTTTTGGGGTGTTGTTCTTTTTCCCCCCTGCAGGAAAAGGAACAGAGTTTGTTCTGAGTTACTATTGCACGTGCCTGTAGACTGGATTAGATTTTGTTTTTTATTTCCCATTTTGCACAGCTTTATGTATTTGAGCTTTAGATGCTTGTACCAAATATCTCTCTGTGTGTTTATCTGTGTGTGTGTGTGTATTTATACATATATTAATTAAGCAAAAAAGCTTACCAAGAACTTCTGTTATTTTGAGGGCACAAAAGCAATCTTCATAAAATACAAGTTTGACTTAGGGGTTAACACAAATGTTTTACGAAAGCAATAATTTTATAAAATGTCTTTCTTTTAAAACTTCCGGACCAGTCTTAAATTTTACGCAATAATACTGCTAATTGGCAAACCTAAGATTAGCAATATGTTGCAAAAGATAGCTTGGGGCTTGGTTTCTTTTAAAGTACTGGAATACTCATTCATGCGCTTGATAAAAAGCATACTTAGAAGGCGGGATCATTTAGCAGGCTCGGCAAACCGCGTGGCTCTCCAGCTGACGTAACAGCATTTTCATAACCAAAACTGTTAAAATAAAAGGAGAAAATATTCAGAAGATCTCTTTTTCTGAGAGAGTGTAAAAAAAAGGAACTTGGCTTTTAATTAACCAAGTGGTTTGCTTGTTTCACACGGATGGAGTGGTAGCGGAGGGGTGGGAAGGGCCAGGCCGCGCCTGCCGGGACCAGCCGCTCCGAGGGCAGGTTCCCGGGCGCAGGGAGCGGGGCAGCCCTGCTGGCCAGGAGCCTGCTCTTGTTCAGGTTGCGGGGGGGAGAAGGCCTGACCTCTTTCTGGTTTCTTGTTCTCTTTTCTGTGCAATTTCATGGTGGCTGACTCGCTTCATGATTAGCCTAAAATAAATCAGGAGTTGGTTCTTATTCTGTCGCCCCGCTCAGCCTGGCCTCCCGGCGTCCCAGCTCTTTGCAGCTAGATCACTGGCTTTAAGGTTTTTGGAAGGATATGTATTCTCGCTTTGATGAACTCTACTGTCTGCTAAGATTTCATTTCAAGGAATTACGTGTAAGCTTCATGGAGGAACGGATGTTTCTTAAGAAGCCCAATAAGAGAATTAAAGTAGAGAGGAAGTTTCTAGAGAGTCTTTTTTAGCTGGTTTCTGCTAAGTGGATGTTATGAAAGCACTCAACCTCCTCTGCGTTAACTACTGTGATCTTTGGAGATTTCTGTTTTGGGGAGTCTTTTTTGTTCATTTGTTCATTGTATTAATAAAAAAAAATGGATACTTAGCTTTGCATTTATGGAAAACTAATTTTTGCTTTCGCATCTCTTCCAGTAATAGTTATGCACGAGTGCGAGCTGTGGTGATGACCCGGGATGACTCAAGTGGTGGATGGTTACCGCTTGGAGGGGGTGGACTGAGCTGTGTCACAGTCTTCAAAGTCATTCACCAGGAAGAGAATAGCTGTGCTGATTTTCTTATCCATGGAGAACGACTCAGGGATAAAACGGTAATGAATTGCATCTGCATTGAACCTAAGAATAGACACTTGCTTGTTGTTGTTCATACGTTAGAAAGCAAACGTACAGTCTCAGTCTAATGCTGTTGCTGAGCTGTTATCCATCTCAGTGCTCATATACCCAAAGAGCCACGTATTTCATTTCTGTAGTACCATGTGTTTCAAGAATTAAACAAGCTGATCTTCCCAAAGCTCTAAAACATAGTTTTTCTTTACAGGTTTACATTCATTTGGAAAAACACTTTTTCTACATGTTTTGGGGTGTTTTTTTTTTCTCCCAACAGAGGGTCAAAGTAAAAGCTCTTTGCTAGCTTATTTCTACACTGATGTTACTGTGTAATATCTGTGTTGTCGTCATATAGAAAGTAAGATACCTTACTGAAAACAGTATGAAGGAATTTCTCAGGAAGTTTCAGGCTTTGGCTATGACCAATAAAAGGCAGCTACTTCACATGAAAGCAGCTTTTTTATCGGAAGAAAGCATAAAATTTTCAGGTTGAAGAATCCTTCTGGTTTCATTAGCAAGAAGGTATGCATAGGCCAGCTACATTACCATGAAGTATTTACAATATAGTTGTCCTGAAAGACTTCATGAATGCTACCCTTGCAATACCAAGACTGTAGTGTCTTCTGTAGAGTCTTGGCTGGTTTTACGTGCAGACCTGTGAAAGAGAAGTTTGGCTTGTTGGGACATGATCTGCTGGTTACTTGGATGCCAAGTAGACTTTTCAAGGGGGTTGTCTTAATGTGAAAATAAAGAGAAATAGAAAAAGTGATGGCTTCTGCCAAGGACTTGGCTCTTTCCTGACAATTATGTACACCTTCTGTGTAAGCTTAAGAGGTAGAATTGCCTCTTATATTGTACTGCTAATTCTTTTTCAAGCACACCAACTTCTCCCCTGAGGCAGGGCTGCTGAGTTTTCTGCCTTGACTGGCTGCTGTAGGAAGAAAGCATATAAATAGAAATTGTGCTGACTCAGTCGTTTCAGCGAGGCGTAGTGCTATTAGCAGAGTACCCTGTGTTCCTGCACAACTATGTGCACCTGCAGCTTTTTCCTCACTTTGCAGTAGTTCACTTTTTAGCCTTTTTAAGGATGTTTTTGAGGTGCTTAGTTCCACTTAGAAATGCTTGACAATTTTCTCTAATTCTTAATACTTTCAACTTTCACAGCTTTGCTTCGCAACCTCAGGGGGATGAAATGCTCAGGACGGAAGGCTAATTTATTGCTTCCCCAAAATGTGTATGGAAGTATTGAAACAATGAGTGTCCTGACTGGGGTGTCTTCTCTCCATTCATCCTCCAGCACAGGCACTGTTACATTTCTGCTTCTCATGGAAGACTAAATTCTTCCGCTCCTGTCCAAATATGAGCTGAATTTAATAAAAATGTTTTCCAAACCTTTATACTCCTGAGCAGTTTGGGATTCCCCACCCCGTCTGTTGACCTACTAATCTGTCACGGCAGATTTTGTTCTAGGAAGTTGCTCTTTGAAGTCAAGCCCTCAAAAACAGAGGATAGGAAGAAGCACAAGCTAGAAGAACATTTGTGCAGTGTGTACTGAATAAAGTTCAGGAAACTGGCAAACAAATACAGACGAGGGCTGTGAGAGGAATATTGCAGAGCCAGGGATGCTGGCAGAGTGAAACAGTAAAAGGAAGCAGTATGTGCATACACTTCCTCAGGCTTCAAATGAACTGTTTCTCATCAAAAGCTAATGAATTAACAACGAAGTTACGCAGGGTAATTTAAGACACCTGTTAGCATAAAGGAAACAAGATCCTAGCAGGGTAGATGAGGATATCCTGAGGTCATGGTGCTCTTCCAGGATGGTAGCAGGGATTCGGTGAAGGGAAATCCTGTTAGATAAGGATCAGGTCACTGATCTTAAAACAGTTTTGATCTTTATGCTTGCTATATTACTAATGCCTTACATTTGTTTTAAGGATATCCTTCATGGATTTTTCATTTGAATACGATTTTTAAAAACCCTTTGCCTTTTCAGTCCATGGTTATTTTTTTGTACTGATTACTTTTTTTTTAAATCTGAATAGAATTTGCAGTTTTCTTGTATTCTTGTATTTTTAATATTTCGGTTATTAAGACTTTAAATACATGTTGTCTTGCTGGCTTCAAGGATATTTCATCTGTTTTAGTATCTTAAAGTCATTATGGTTTGGTCAGCTGGACTGCAAATTACTCACATTTTTGCTTTATAAAAAGATATACACTAATTCCAAAAATACTTTTATGGGGTTAAAAAAAGACATTTATAATAAATGGAATATTTTTTCTGTCAAGTCACTGCATGCACGGTTAAAATATATTCCTAATTGGACTACATTTTTTTTTTTCTGTGGCCAGGAGGCATTCTATTGACTGGTACTGCTTCTATGGGAGATACAGAAATTCTCTTATTCTGGAAAAACCCTTATGATGAACTCTGAGCGCTTTTCTGCTGGATGGGGAAACAAGAGTTTTGGAATATACTTCAGACTAGGAAGAGCAAGCAGAATTCAGATATGTGTTTTTTTCCTAAGATAAAGGAACCATAAGCCTGTCAGTTAAGAGGACAATATTATTATTCATCCTTATGTTTCCAAAGAAAAATATCAAAGTCATAATTAAGGTGTTGGGAGGTATCTTCCAGCAGGCTCAAAAGGAATGAGATGAATCTTTTGCCTTATTGCTTCTGGGCAGCTGGCCGTGATTGTTTCCCATCCAAGTGCAGCCTCCAGCAGTACTGCCAATTTCAGCTCCCTTTTGAAGAGCCAAATCTTCCTATACACTTTATAGGTTATGTGGGCATTTAATTGAAGACTGTAGATCTCAGTCGGTAAGTGGAGACAATAAATTAAATACTTGGGAACTGAGCATCAAAATATTGGAATTTCTTATTGCAGAGGCCATAGGGGGAGAGGACGTATTCTTTATACATCAGAATTAATTTACTGTCAGCACTGTTATGAACCAAGTTCAATTATATGTAGAATTTCAAAAAATCCATACAGTTTATTTTAAATATGTGATGGGATTGAAGAAAGTGCATCCCAGTCATTTGTGAAGTAAATCAAAGCACTGTCACCATTGAATCAATTTAGAAGAGGGGCTGCTCGCTGCTAGTTTACCCAACTTGTTTAGATCTGTGTAGGAATGCAAAGATATTTCACAAAGTACCCTTGACATAATTATATGTTTCCTGCTTCATTTTATGCGCCCTCCTAGGTCTGGCTCCAGCCAGTCTGCTGGGAAGAGATACTCTCCATCCTAGCACCGCTGCTCTGTTCATCTGCCTTTTCACTGGCTTGATTCTAGTTTACTATCAGCAGCGCTAAATGTACTTTAGGCTCAAGCATATAGGTTTTTAGAGCCTGATTTTCACTTGTTTGAACAAAAAGTCTCTTAGACCTCTGCTCTGCCTTATGTCCTTCTCCAGTCCTTTGCAATGCAGATTTTTACTGAAAAAGTGACTCGTATCTTCTGAATCGTCAGTCAAGGGTGACAAAGAAGTCAAAAGGTTAAAGCCTCTCTTTTGAGGAGCAAGTAACTGTGTGAATGAAGAAATGCAAGCCTGAAATGGGATATAAATACTGTTCTTCTCTTTAAAATCTGCTTTCTGAGGACTTAACAGTATTTCATTTACTAGGTTAGTCTTCGAGAATGTACTTGAAAGTTTGGGAAATGATGGATAACCACACTTGTGTCAGGATTTTAGTTAAATTTGAAAGCAGCAAATCCTATCCCTGATCCTTTAGTAAAATAAATTCATAGAAAATGAAAGTTTAAACACAGAATCTACCCCAGATTGAAAGAATCTTTTGCTATTTGTAATTTACAGAACTTTTAGTAAGCGGTCTTTCAGAATAGATGTTACTGTTTCTTTAGCAGGCTAATAAGCACTTTTTAATGACAAATTTGTGTGCTTGTGTATGCGTATGCATTTTATATGTGCATATTTTTTATATACACATATGAAATGCATAAAATATGTGCATATTTATAAATATATATATGCATCCACACATTTTTAATAAGATATTTCCTGCTTCTAATACATTGTTTCTGTGCAAGAAATAAGAAAACAAGTTGACAAGACTCCAGAGTTTTGTTGCTTTTTCAGAAATGGATGCAGTAAAAGATAGGATATACACGTTGATGACTTCAACATGAAGCTGCATCTAGAGTATTTTAAAGACATTGTCTACATAAGCGAGCTTGACTCCAACTGTCCAACCTCCTCTAGTCCACCAAAATCACTGAGATCTGAGTGTATATGTTGAGGAGATAGGAATTGAAGGGATATAAGGGCCCCAGTCTCGCAAGCTTTAACCTCTCTGCCTTTCTGTTGTTTTTGGAGTTTCTCTACCCTTGTTTATAGCAAATGCAGCCATGGTGGTCTGGTCTTTAATTGATGTTGAGGTGCTCATGCACACTTGGGCTTGCACATGAACTTTTCCAGAGTGCTTAGAATAAGAGCTCTATAGCATTCAGGCATTCAGTTCCTCTACATGTAGCTCTGTAGACCGTTTTTGTAAGTTGTAAAGACCTGAATCTCCAAAGCAATTGGAGAGTGTCACATGAACTGAGTCTGTCATCTCTCTGAGAAACTCCCATAGATCATGAAGTGCAGGCTTTATACCTGATGGTATATTTGGCTAGATAAGATATAAAGTAGTTGCATATGGTACTTGAGCAGCGCTCTCAGTTCTATTAAGATTGTCTGGTACTATTAGAACTGGTTAGGTTTTTATGTAACTAATGCTCGTCTACTTCAAATAAATAAATAAAATAGTTTGGTGGCCTCTGTCATTTCTTACTGGTGACTCACTTGGGGAAGTATCTTGGCATTGTTTTTAGCCCTATCACCAAGATGATATCACTTCTGTAAACTTTATTTCACTCTGTCTCCCAATTGCACCCCCTTATGATGCAGAAATTGTCGCAGTAGGTCAGACAAAAGATTATATCTTAACTTTATGATATCTTACTGATTATACTTAGGTTAGCAGTGTCAAGAGCCCCTTTTATTTAGCGGTAAAGATGGGCCAAAGGAGAGAATTTAAATGCTGGAGTACTGATCATGCCTACTTGCTTGTTAGCACATTCTCTAACCCAGTTTGGGCCTTTTTCAAGTAGCCATCCCCAAGGCGATGCCCACATCTAGTCTGAGGCCCTGTGTCCTCAAGGGCTCCTTGCTGGGGAAGGCAACAGCCGATGATATTTCAGGAAGCCTCGTGCCCCTAAGCAGCCCTGTCCAAGATTGTGCTGCTTTATAAGACATGCGAGGCATGCCCTTGGTTTCACATGATCAGCTCCCTATTCTGAGAGGTGCAGTGCAAGGATCACATTATCTTAGTTTTGAATTAAGAAAAAAAAAAAAAAAAAAAAAAAAAAAGACACATAAAAATAATGCCATAGGGTCACGTGGGCCTTGGTGGCACGTCGGTAGCATGAATGTAGTCAAGTCATGCAGCCTTGGCTCGAGATTAGAGAAAAGCTTTTGGTTCACAGTTGTGTTGTGTTGCGTTGCGGGAGGGAGGGATTGTTTGCTTGGCCTTTTTTTTCCAAGCAGGAAAGGCATATTTGTCAAACTTACTGCTTATGTGTTTGTAGCTTTGGATGATGAATGATAAATAGTAAGTCTCTCTATGTAATGCTAGAAGTTCTTGAAAGCACAACTAGAAACTAGTAAAATGCTATCTTGTTCCAGGATTTAAGATTTAACAGATTTTTCTCATCCATACAAGGCACATAAATTGTAATATCCTTCAAGAGTGGATATGTGCTTCAAGACAGGAAGTTTTATAGAAAAGTATTTATCTGAGTTATTATGACACTATTAGTGTTGCCCTTAATGAGATGCTGGATGCTGTATTAATAAAGTAGTGTTTTGGTTTTGGGTTTTTTTTTGTTTTTCCTTCATTTAAATAGTTGTGTGTTATTCATTAAATAAATATATACACATACACTGCAATTTAAGAATGCTTTGGACTCCTGGATGTCTGCAGACTCATAGAAATAATCATATTGTTAGCGGTACTGGGTTCCCTTTCCCAGGTTATATCTGGAGATACATGGGATGGACTACTACTTCCATGATAGTTTGCTTCCTTCAGCATAAAAAGCTTTTACAGCATTGTGATTTAACAGGAAAATACTTGTTGTTGCAAAATATATCCAAAGGTGTTTTTGAAAATATAAATAAATGCCTTGAAGGCTAGTGTGTGGGTGCTCTGTGTCTCCCCCAGCTACCCTGGTTGATTTTCAGCTCTGGTTTTACATTTTCATACAACTTTTAAAACTGCCAAATTGGTTCTTAGTTGTCCTGTAAAATTTGGTGTTTCTTTAAATCTAACTAAAAGCAATTAGTGTTGTATATGAAATAATGTCTGGTTTATATTATCTTAGTATTTGTGGGGGTTTGGTTTATTTGCTTAACTTAAAGCTGCAGGCCAGTAAGGTTTTAATCCTGCACTTTATCTCCGGGGCTACTGTCTTGCATCAGTGCTTACTGTCCAGGTTCGAAGTTTCAGTTTAAAGTGTCTAATTATTCAGAAAAGATCCTTTGCCTTCAGATGGATTTGCTTGTCTGCTCGGACAGAGCCAGCATGTGCTTTGCTTTTCTTTCATTTTCCCAGGGATTTTGACTAACTCCACTGGGAGCAAGTGGTCATGGAGGTATTATAAGAATCAGTATTTTCGATGTCAGACTTGCATCTCTCGTTTCTATTTTGGGTAATGTAGTGCCTGAATTGTTGGAATTTTGAAAAGTAGAGCCCCCTGCAAAAAAAGTCTCACAGACCTAGACAATGTGGTAATGTGAGAAACCTTCATTTTTAACCACCCTTTTTAGAAGGAAAGAAGTTTCAAATCATCATGAGGAGCAGAGTACAATCATCTACAGCAGACAGGGTTGGGTTTTGTTCATTTTTGTTGCCAAAGCACCGGACCCTATCTATTTACAGCAAATAGATTCCTTACTACTTTGTAGGCAGCTGCACACAAATTTTGCTGAATTAGGGAATTCAGAGCAGAGTATCAAATTTTTAATTCTGGATTCAGAGCAGAGTGTCAAGATTTTAATGCTGAAAGGATTCATATGTGGTGAGCAAAGGCTCTAGAGACAGGGATGTGAGAGCAACACAGAAAGCAGTTAACTCTGGAGATGATTAACAGCTAGGTGTGGGGCAGGGACAGGAGATGGGAATAAAGATCAGCCTCAAATATCCTTCATTATGTAATACTTACACAAGGAAAGACGAGGAAGAGCACAAGGCATTATGTAAGAGCAATAAAAGCACAGGAAGAGTTTTGGGTTTTTTTTTTTTTAAGTTTTGAGAATTTTCTCACTCTTTTTAAAAATTTATGTTATTTTTCCAGATGCCATAAGAAAATTTTGTATTAAATACATAATGAAATAAAAACCACCTGAAAATGTCAAATATGTCAATATTAGAAATTATATTATAATTGCTCACTTACCTGACCATGTAGATTTTTCAGAATCTGATAGTAATATGTTGTTTTACCATGTCTTAGCGGTATATAGTGATACAGGCATAGCCTTAGATTTTTTTTAATCAAAAACTGTTCAGTATAATTGTATTAGATGTACTGAATTTTCCCAGTAAATTAAATTTCAAAGATATTTTAAATCTTAATGACATTTAACTAGGGAAATGGTGTAAAGACTGTGACTTTTCTTCATTAATGAATATATTATTTTCATATCTTGAGTGGTTTCATAGCCAAATAATATCTGTATGTTATGTCTCATTATTGTTTTAATAATAGGTGAACGTGAGCTATAGACACTTAGGTACAAATTGTCAAGATGTATAAGAAGTTCTCAGTTTTGATTCTTTTCAGTGTTTAAAACAGTTCTCCTGCATTCTCTTTTCAGTAGCCATTTTGGGAGAAAACTAAAATGAAACTGCCTGAAAACAGCATGAAGTTAGTTCAGCAGTGAATACTTTCGTAGGATAATTATACAAATAAAACTCCAAGAGTTTTAGTCGCCGTTATTATCAGCACAATAACTTCTCTTCAGGGCATAGCATAGTTCGTTTGATGAACTGATAGTAAGTCAGTACTGATGAAAGTACTGGTCTGAAAATTAAAAATATGTTCTGAGGCTAGAAAAAGAAATTCATGAAGAATTATGCAAAAGGATTGTGTAATTCATGCTGCTTATCAAAACTGTTAGTAAAGAATTGGCCATAATGGCTAACAAAGTTACAACCTCATAATAAGAAGAAACTTAGAGACTCTTAACGATAATTCACAGGTATTTCACAAAGACTGTCTTTTGTCCCCAAATTTGGTATGTTAATCACTGATAGCTTTTTCTCCTCTCCTTTCTGGAAGGTGGTCTTGGAATGCACGTTAAAGAAGGATCTCGTTTACAACAAAGTTACTCCTACTTTTTACCACTGGAAGATTGATGACAAAAAGTTTGGCCTCACGTTTCAGAGTCCTGCTGATGCAAGAGCATTTGACAGAGGTATTCGGAGAGCAGTAGAGGATATTTCACAAGGTATATATTTAGGCGGAGGAGTTGGGGGGCGAGGAGGGGTTTGTGTATTTATAAAGGTGCTAAAAGTATGCAAAGCACTTCAGTTTAATGCTGGTAGTATTTAAAGAGATGGATTGATCTGTAGCATTATATATGTATCCAGATTATAATGGATGTTTTAAAGATAGTACTTCTGGCATTTCCAAAGACCCAGATGTCTTAGGTTGTTTTAAGGACATCAATAAGGTAGTTCCTGTAGAACAAGCATTGCCTCTCCTGTAGAGATGAGGAAAGGGAGGAAGCTTGAGAGCTTTATTCAGGTCTTCTCAGAAGCTTGTTCATAGACTATGAAGTTGAATGAGTTGAGACCTCTAGTTCTCTGCCTTTCTGCTCACACTTTCAGTTCACAGACTTTTTCGCATACTAGAAGGCAACATGGTAGTTCTGAAGGTAGATTTGCATGGCACTAAAGAATTTTCTCTAGTGGTGGACTAAGCTGCTTCCAGAGTTTCACTGATCTCATGGAAATAATGAACTAAGAAAATTATTGTAAAGCTTCAATTTTGAGAAAAAAATAGGATAAATGTATTGCTGGGTGGGAGGAGAAAAGAGGAGGAGAAGGGAGCAAGGATTTGTTGAATGGAGAGAAAGTTTCTTTCAGAGCTGTAAAAAGCAACTCAAGGGAAAGTTTGGAAGAAAATACTCATTTTGTGCTAGCAATTTAGGGGATGGGATTAGTGTGCATGTTTTAAAAAGGCAAAGGGTAGGTTTTTTGAAGGAGAACACTCTTTGTCATATTGAAATGAATTCTTCTGAGTTATGCAAATATTGTTATCCCTGCAACAAAAGTAATGAGAGAACATTATAAGCACATGCTTTTTCTTTCTTAAGGACTTAGAACTCCATTTTCTGTAGATTTCAAAATTACAAATATAGGACAGCATGCTGACTGAAACATACATGTCTTTAATTTTCAAAATGCTGTGTTAACAAGACTGTGCTACTTCATTTCTGACTTTTGGGGATACTTTGAAAATTCTTGTACAAGAAAGGTGTGAACAAGATAAATAAGAATGTGTCTAGAATATTAAATAATACAGAAATTAGAAATGAATTTATTGAAATGAGATTATGAAATACAATAATCCGTTTGCATAAAAAGTGAACAAGTTTGTTCATATTATCTTCGGTGGATGTTGAAGGATGGAAGCAATAAATGATAAATAAAATGAACTTTGATTATTCTGTGTTTCCTACTTTCTCTGTAGGTTATCCAGCCTCCCAAAATGATGTTGAAGTGGCAGAAGACTGCTTTCAAGTAAGTATTTCCATTTTTTTATTAACTGTGCAGTTATTTATGGAAGATATTTGAACTTTTTTTTTTTGCTTAGCAAGAATAAGCAAAATTGGAGCAGCAGCAGATTTAAGTTTAATAATGTAAAATAAGTTCCAGAAGATTTATCTAGAAGCTTACGATACTATCTGCCTTAAACTTAGTAGTGAATATTTAATCAGTAAGATGATTAGTCATCCTAAGATGAAGTTTTGAGTTTAAAATGTCTGGTCCAGTCATGTCCTCTTAGCAGTCATGAGAAGATGAAATATTCTTCTGAATGAAAATAGACATTTGTTTTCCTAGACAAATAGAAATTTGTTCTAGAATCTCTCTGCAGTGATACGTACTTCTGACTCTCTATGACTGGGATTGAAATGATCCTGAGATAATGGTTAAAAGAATCTGATCTAACCTGAGGCAGAAGTTCAAATATTTTCCAGAAACATATATACTAAAGTAGAGCTACTTGGATAAAAGTTTTTATTGATCTGTCTCAGCATGAGTTTTTTTGAGCAGTTGCTGTGGGCCCTAATGTCATCAGAGGTATTAACTTAACTCATTCAGTGCTTCGAAAGTATAATATTTACGCAATAGTGTATCAAATGCTACAAAACCAATGCATAGAAATGCCCTATATCACCCAGAAACCCATATAATTAAGAATACAGTAATACAAGCAAATATTATGCATACTTACATACAGTAAATAATTGTAATGTAACCAAGTAGAAAAATGCTTGTGTTCTTGTATGCATGTCATCTATTTTTTCCTATTTTCCTACCTAATCTTTTTTTTTTATGTTGCCTAAAAAGGGCTTTGTTTTAAGACACTTTAACCTTACTTTAATAATCAGATATTTGTGGATTTCAAGTAGCAATAAGTTTTTGACAGAGTGGAGAAAATGTGTGCTAAAGTGAAGGCAACCCTTAATCAGCTTTCAAGAGATGTATTAATCCTTGCAATAAAGCATGTTTCAACAATTGTGCAATTTTTACAGGCCTAATGAGATTACAGGAAACAAATTGCCTCTTGATTAGACTGCCAAGTTATTATATTTCTGTATAGGAGTGCCAAAGTTGAAGTCAATACCTGTGATTCCCTATACTTGCGAACTTGGTTATTGGTCAAAAAGCAGAGAAAAGAAAATTACATCACATATTATATATACTTAAATCTATCCTTTTATGAAGTGGCTGTTTAAATCCTGTTACATTCCCAACAGCAAAACTCTACCTGATTTCACCATAGTACATGTGCTCTAATTGTGGATCCGTGCTGTGGATAGATAATAAGAATTACTTGTGTACTAGTGGCAAAAATTACTCCATTTGTCTTACTGGATCCCTGCATAACATAGTAAAATATGTGATGCTAGAATTGCCAATAATGCATCCATAATTGAAGACATATGATGTAGAAATACAACAGCATTTAGTTACAGGTCTACTCATTAAGAAAGGTATTCTGGAAATGCTAACTAATAGACATTCTTCTCCAAATGGTTCTTTCTTTTCCCCTTCCAAATTTGATTTACTATTGTAAGTAGAAGTTGTTGTCCTAACATTTTCAAATTTAAGGAAAAAAAAATTTAATAGAAGATATTGTGCTATATATTTGAAGAGTCATGATGACTTTTTATTTCCACAGTATAATTTAAACAGTCTAATGCCTTTCCTGTTTGTTCTGTGAGACATTCTCCCAAGTCTCTAGCAATATTTTTAATTGTGTCCTATTAAAAGTTTTAGAATATGTGCACAATATATGCTTACATATGCATAGGCATTTTGGTGAGTGGGCAGAGTGTTAAGAGATTGACACATAAGTATAAAAAAAATTCCAGTCGCCCCCATACACAGTATTGTTTCATCATAACAGATCTTCTAGAAGTGTCATTTATAGCCTTTGATGAATGATATACAAAAGATCAAACAGTAGAGCTTATCCTCATAATTCATAGTTTAAGTAAAAATACTGAATAGCCATATTTTTCCTAAAATAATAGGATATCAAAAAGAATAAAGAGTTATTTCATACTTTACTTTTCATCGCAGGGTTGTTAATGTACCTAGATTTCTATCTTCTTGATACGTTAATTAACACGGTGGCCCAAGTTTCCAACATGTCATCTGTCAGGATGTCATGTCTGAAAACATCAATTTTAGAAGGTTCTTGTCAGTTCTGTCACTGGCCATTCGAGCGTGTTGCCCATGCTAGTCTAAGCATCCTACTCCCCAGGATTCCTATATTTACTGCATACATTTGAAGTATGAATATAGTAGCTACTGTGTACATAAATTCGATTAACAGTTGTCTGGTTTTTAAAATCAAGATAATTGGCAATGAAGAAAGCAAGACGTGCTTCGTAAGTTGTTTTACTGGTCAATTATAGTCTGTGCTGCAAAGAGTAAATGAAATGATCCAAGTAATATCTAAACATACATTCTGTTGTACAGCTGGGCACGTTGTATTATCACATTTCATAACTGTAGAAGACAGAGACACAGCAGTTGTCTAAGACATGTTTGGAACGTCCAAAAATTGAATTCATCTAGTGCTCTCCTGGCTAGTATTTTGCTCACAATATTTTATCTTGGGTCACTACATTTGTTTGTAGTCTTTAAATAGAAATTCAAAAAGAAAGCATCTTCACTGAAAACCAAATATGTCAATCATAGTTCCTTTATTCAAAAATAGTGGGGGAGTGGGGAGCAGGGAGGTTTGTAGCTGCTCTTAAAGGTTGCATAAATTATTAAAATTACAGTAAGTTGCTAAATGAACAAACTATGTGCGAGTTGCTGATTCTGTTAAATATCCCTTAATCTTACTAGATTCATCTGAAATAGAAGCACAGAAATGGGTTGGTGCAAAACTGACTGCCTTATAATGTCTGTAAACAGATACTGGGAATAAATATGTGTATATACATTTATTTATATGGGGTTGTATACTGGGAATTTGTTTTGATGGGAGGTTTGAATTTTTTGATATAAAAGCAGGAGTTCCTATGAACTGAACAAGCTGCGTGGCTGCTGTAGTTTGCTTGCCTGTTCAAACGGCAGCTCTTTCTGCTGTCAGACAGAAAGCACTTTCTCTAGAACTGTTCTAGCTAAATTGAAAAATGTTAAAAATAGAATCCAGAATTTTCGTAGAAGTAAATCTAACTAAAAAAATCTACATCTCATACATTTTTGGGGGCACTTAGAAATAAAGTGCATAACTCTTAATTTTGAGAACTGAAGAATACAATTTTTGAGCCTCAATTCCTGCCAATTTTATTTGGTTCAGACATACTACTGAAATTTGCCAGGTAACCAGCACTTCTTAACAGTTTTGAGGTAAGAAGAACTGGAGCACTCGAGTTTACTACTGTTGGCAGAAAAAAAAAAGATGGAAAGTATAAGGGGAGGGAAAAGAAATTTGACTGGATTTTTATTTCAGAAGTGTGGGTATGGCTGATCCTCGCCAAAATGAAGGGGGAGAGGCCTACCACTTAAAACACGTTGCCTTAAGTGGTTTCGAGGTAGACAGGGAGGACATAAAGGGTTGACATGCCTTTTTGTAAATACACTATTCACTGAGAATTCTGTTTATTTTTGTCTACAAAGAAAGCTTTGCCCGAGTTTTATTTAAAAAAAAATAGACGTTGTGAAATTACTTGACATTGAAATAATTGATATTGTGATATGATTTAAACATGACGCTATATTGCTTGTATGGAGGAGAAAACACTACCTGATAAAGCACTGAGGATTAACCGTAGGTAGTACAAAAGTTAGCTGTGTAGTTTCTAGAAATAAAAGTAGTATTAATGTATATTACCATTTAAAATCTTAATATATGCCATAATTCTGTAAGGTTTATTTTGTTGGATTGGTATTTAAAAATGAAGAGGATTTTTCTTCTCCTCAGTGTCCGCAACAGGCTATTCACATGTCCCTGCCTGTTTACTCTAACAGACTTCTCATGCCTTCTGTTTTATTTTACTGATTTCCTCTTTGGAATCCCCAGTGACCTCTGGTGTTCTTTACATCCTCAGGTACAAGAGCTTTGGAGGAAATAATAGGCCTGTGAAATACTTACATTTGGGGGTTTTTTTGTTTGTTTATTTTCTGGATTTTTTTTTCCTTAAGCTATATTAATATTCAGACTAATCTGGGTAATATTTCAGGTCATGTCAGAAACACATACCTGACTGTAATAAAAGTTGCTTGCCAAATCTGTAAGTAATTGCTCCATCAGTCTGAGAAATAGCTAAAGCAGAAGGAGGATACTTAAATGTTTTTGAAACCTGTATCATTTATTCACAATTAAGAGGAAAAAGAAAAAGTGTGTGTGTGTGGGGGGGGGGAACAAGCTCTTCTTGTCTTTGTTAACATCAAACAGCAGAATTTCAGGCCTCATGGGAAGTAAATACAAGAACTGGGATGCAACGGAAATGTAGCCTCTCATCCATCCTTCTGTGTAATCATTCAACTCGCAGCAGAACATTTTTAACAGTGTTTGCAGAACAATGTTGAATTGTCTCCCAGACTTAACTCTGGCAAACTGGGAGAAGGGGAGAAGTGAGGAGGGAGAATCTGAAGAAGAAGAGAAGCTCAGTCTGGTTTTCATTTTCTCTACAGCTGTCATCTGGCTTTGAATTCTGCTGGAGAGCTACAGCTGGAGTCATTTTATTGCTTTACCCGGCATCCTTTCGCCTGCGCGCACAGAAATGTTTTAGTAGTCTTGGAAAAAAAGTCAAAGTATCTCTTAGCAACCATAGGACAGTAATTATTATACCAGCAGCTGGGAGCAAACCAGATTTCCGTTGTGCATTAAAAACTGGCGTAGGTTATTCAGTATCATCTGTAAAGTAACCTATGCCAGTACTGTACTTTGCAGGCTGTGGTTAAAGGATATTGAATGTGGGCGGTGTAATTGCTTTGGACAGGAGGAGAAAAGGGGAATGTGTGCATTTGTGTTTGTGTGTCATATTCTGCGTGCTTAATATGTAAAGCTTAGTTCTTGTGGAAAAATGTGCATGTTTGCTTAAAAGCAGCTTCAGCACAATAGAAGCCTCTCCTTTTGGATTGTCAGTGTTTCCATTATAAATACAGATTTTTAAGGTGTTTATAGCCTTGTCATAAAATGTGACATTGGAGTAGGAAGTGTCTGTCCAAAGAAAGCCTTTTTGATAAGTGTGGTTTGGCAGTGTCTAAACTATTAGTTCAATTAAAACTGCAGAGTTTGGGAGATTCACTTGGCATGTCTGTAGCTCTGAATAATGAATGTCTGTAGGCTAAAGAACGTATTAAATGACCTCTTCCTCTTCTTTTCCTCTTTGTAAATGGGAGAGATGAGGCTCTATCCACTTATGCGTAATACCTGGGTTGGTAAGCTGGATATTTTTGAACAGTTGTTGCGGAGCTCTTGCCTTACAGAGGTCAAATACATTTCTCTGTGTCTTGACCATCCCAGATCTGCCCTTGGAACAGTTAGCTGAGTGGCTTCAGCTGTGGTATCTGTGGTGGAATTTCATGAGGCTTTCCCCTGCGCTTGGTGCATGGGGAGCACTAAGGCTTACTTAAGACCAGGTTTTACATTTTATACCTTGGTTTCAAACACTGCTAACACTATAGTAAGTGTTTGGTGTCTTTGTCCTCAACTGGATAGTGTTGCTCTTCCCTACCAAGGAGAGAGCAGTTGTGCACGTGGGTCCTTGGGCTCCCTGTCTTCCCGGTCCTGCTTTGGGAGGAGAAAGGTATGAGTAGAAACCACTTGTCACAGTACTGGAAAGCAAAGCAGTTGCAACTATTTTGTCTCCGTTGTGAATGCAGGCAGTTCTCACGTGGCTTGTATCAGTGTTGCGGAAGCTTTTTGTGCTTTCGGGCCCTGTACCTGCAGGGGGCAGCTAGGAGGATATTTGTTTGATGTTTCACCAATATTTGATGCTTTCTGCCTCAATTCTTGCTAGTCATTGTAATGGTATTTTGTCCTCCTTCCCCAATGGTATTTAATCACAAAACTTACTTTTGACAAATGAGACTGACCATTTCACAGCATTGCCAGGCTCAAGGAGTGGTTAAAAAAAAAAAAGTTTTGTTTGGAGTTTTACCTGTCTTTACAGTTTTGCAACTGAATTTGAAATCATTTTCTTTTTGCAGGGTGTATGTTCTCTGTTATTAAAGCTGATTTGGTGCTTTTCACCTTCCTCAGTTTTAATGTTCTCCTACTCAGATTGAGAATTTATATAATGTTCAGAAGCAGCAATGAGTTGATTGCTCTTAAAGATTAGGAGCAGAAGAGCTAGATTTGCTTTATCTAGCTGTCTTAAAATTTGATGCACGAGGCTTTTAAATGACTTGGATGCTGATGTAATCCCAGAATAAGTTCCTTTAGTTATTTTGATAACCAAAAGCTGAACATTCAGTGTTACTACTGAACTTGCCAAAATCTTCAGTCTGCCTCAGTATTTTTCTGTGGTGATTTTTGCTAGTTGCCCCTTGAATATTTTCCTGATCTATGCAAATCCTTATAGTAGATCTTTAGAATGAAATGAAAACATTTGCAATGCCGAAAGTTGCGTAATACCAGAATTTGCTCAGTGCTATCAGATGATGACAGTCAGTTAACTTTTATAGTGTCTCTCAATACAAATAAAACATTGTGTAATATATGTTTTTGACAGCCTAATAATATTCATATCAGTGTGATCCTCTATATCCTACCTATATCCAGATCTTTTAAATTGAATCAGAATTATTTGTTTTTGTATTCATTTCAGAAAATTGGTCAGCTGCACTTTCAAGGAAATGTTTCACTGTTTTATTCAGAATGGCATATATTCAGCAAATCTCTCACTCTGCATTGCTGTGTTGTCTTACTTTGTATCCAATTGCCCAATGTAACCTTAATTTCAATAAAGATGGTCACTAGTTTTTAGTACACACTTGCTGTAACTGGGTATTTTAACAGAACCAATATATGCTTAAACTGATCTTTCCATTTTTTTTCTAATATAAGCTGATTTGTTAAGCAGTCTTGCCTTATAATTTAAAAAAAAAATCTGACTAGCTTTTGCCTTAGTTTGATTTAGAGATTTTCTTCTTTTGCAGTTGTAAGTTGGTAAATATTGACAGAGTCACGGACAAATAATCTTAGAGACTAGGTTAACCTCTCCTCTCTTAAAAAGGTTTCTCATGTCTGGTTTTGTAAGCAAGTGAGCTATAAAGACCTGTATCTCTAATTCCTAAGTTGTATATGCCCTGCAGAGAATGAACTCTTATTTTCCAAGGCTCACTCACGGAAAAGCAGCCACTTTTCAAAATGCTTGCGTTTATAGATGCGACTAACACATGATACAGAATACGAATGCAGTTATATTTCAGTAGTTTTGGGGTAAACGTAAATTCATTCCAAGGCTAAAGTCAAATTCTTATATATTCTAGGCTGCTCAAGAAAATACTTCAAGTTCATTAATGAAAGATCACCTTTTCCAACATGAAACTGTAGTAACCAGTGAACCTTACAACAGTTCAAACTTAAGGCCTTCAACATTTGAGGATTTCAACTCAAGGAGAGCCTGTTTTCCCAGCCAGCCTAACCAGGTAAGACTGCCAACAAAAGTAGTAGTTGTGATTTTGAGTACTGAGTTCATTGCCCAGTATTTAGTTTCTGAAAAACAAGCTCTTTCATTTTATGTCCCTGTTTATACCCTTATAGTCTCAACTTGCTTGGCAGACAAAATAACAAAGCAGTATTATGGCAGAGGTAAAGCTTTGTGAAAGAATTGGCCTATGCTCTAGTGCAGCAGACTACACAAGTAATAGTCCTTCAGAGTCTCTGAAGAAGTCAAATTTCTGTATTTGAAGCTTTGAGAAACCATTTATGTTTGCTTAGAAAATGTTTATTGGCCATGGACTCAATTTTGATTGCATGAATGTTAAACCTGATCTGATGAGAAAGATTCAAGTGCAGCTTGAAAGTGGGTATTTTGGATGCACTGTTATTATTTAGGCCTGCTAAATAATTTCAATTAAAAAAACGTTTATGGTTGCTAACTGCTTGCTAAACTAAAATATAATGTTTTGATACAGAAAGGAAACTTTGCATCAGTTACATATGAAGAGTACTAAAAGTGAACTGATATTTAAAGAGGAAAAGGGGATATTTAAAGGGGAAAAGAACATTAACATGAGGAAGGCCAACATACTGAGATTTTCCAGAACAGGTCCTATTTATATCACATTAGATTTGAAAGCTAATATTAAAGCTTTTCCTTTAAAAATGTACATTTTGCTGTTTTGAGAGAATTACAGAACTGACTGTTTTGGTAGCCTATAGAAGTAGATTTACTGGTGAAGCAGGAAATAATTGATCAGATGGCCTCATGCCTAGGAGCAGGCACATGTGGAGTTTTTTAGAATAAGGCAAATGCCACAGGTCAAAGGAGAGTGAAAGTTCAAGGAGCTGTGTACATGTCATCAGAAATTATTTCTACATCTCAAAATAAAACTTTTATAAATATACTAGGTCATTCTTGCAAAAAAGATCCTGTTGAGGGCTTGTATCAGCTCCTTTACTGCTCTACTGTGTGAAAGAAATAAACTGTGTTATCTGGAGAACTAGCCAAAAGGCTTGAAATTAGGAGGTTCTGAATTTTAATCATGTCTCTCTCCCAACCACCTTTCTGTATAAGTCATCTCACTTTGTGGTTCACATCTCACTTGTGATAAGTCATCTCACTGTATGTGTGTCAGAAGATACCTATTCCTTCCTCTTCCCATTTACTTGCAGAGATGTTTTGTGTGTGTGTGTGTACATATATATTTTATTATTATTATTTTTAGGGTAAGAGTAGATGGATGATTAGGGTATTGTGGGTCATAATTATTTTCTCTACTGCAGTAACCAATATGATCCTAAGTTCTCAGGGAAAGCAGAGCAGCCTAAACTGCCTCCATTTTTCAAAACATGTATAAAATTGGCTACAGAGGAAATGGCAATCTGAGTTGTGGTACACGGGGTGCTGCCTGTCTGTTGTAAACTAAATAGAAGAACTTCCTTTAAAATGAAAAGTGCTAGAATTGACTTCCTGCATACTGAAGTTATGGGAGATTCCACAGAGGTTTAAGTAGAAATGAAGTTCTTGAAATTTTTTTTCCTCATTTTATAGCACTGGCTGCACCCCACACTTGTATCCTTTTTGCGTAGTCCCGGTGTATATTTAGAGCATAAGCAAGTCAACAAAACCTCCCATGCTGTATACATCCACACTGTAGTTATCTCTGCTGAGCTCCAAGTGTGTGACCATGTGGCACAGCAGATTTTGAGGTAAATGCCAGTTTCATTCTAATGATGTATAAATAGGTTTGCACACTCTTACTGTGCTCAGGATTTGAATTACACAACAAATATGTGCTCAATTCAAGATAAAGAAGTGATTAATGCTACTACAGATTCCTTGAATACTGCAAGAGCAAGCTCTTAAAACATACCAAAGTCCCTCAGATATTCCACTTCTAATAAATTGCCTAAGATAATTTTAATACTTTAATATTATAATCATCTGCACTTGTCCACATGCCGTGGAGCTGTGAGTTGAACAAAGCTAGGTACATTCATTTGTTTAAGGGGAGACAGTGAAGGCTGCAGCACTGAGCAAGTGCTTTCAAATAATGTGCAAGTTCAGCCACGTCAACAAAATTTTTCTGCCGCGTTTGTCATTGGCCGATTATGTTTGTCACAAGAGCCTCTGGAATTGCAATTTGATATAAGGTTCTTCCTCACATCCTGCTCCAGCACCAAGACTACTCTTTCTCCTGAGGCTAACTAGGCTGGGGTGCAGTCCCGCGCGACCAGAGGAGTGTGTACGCTGCTCCTCATGAATTTTGCTGATGTTTGTACATAACTGAATCTGGATTTTGGATTATTCTGAAGGTTTTATGTACCCCATATTTTTGCATAGGTCCTATAAAACACCTAAGATGGTAGACACTTTATTATAAAAAAAAGCTTTCAGTTCCAACATTTTTCCCGTTCACTTTTTTTTTTTTTTATCATTTCCCCTTTGTTTTTTTACTGCTTTCCTGATGAGATGTGCACGCAGAATGGAAGAATACCATTTTTTTTACATGTTGACCCTTAAACATTTTAGAAGGTGGTTGATTTGGGATTTAGGGGAAAAAATGGATTCTGTGTATTTATTGTTATCCTTAAATGAAAAGCATTCAAAGATTGAGGAGAGGTCACATTCTTCAGTTATTAGTGTTTATATTTTTCTCTAATGTCTCTTAGCTGTCTTGGGGATTGGAGCTGGAGAGTTTTTGTTTGTTTGTTTGAGGCTTTGTATTTTTGTTTTTTTAATGAGGGGATTTATTGAGTGTATTAAATGTTTAGTATTTTGTGTGGGCAGTGGGGTAAAGAACCTTTATACCTGTAAAACATGGAAACTTTATAACATCTTTAAACTGTTGGGTTTTGTTTGTTTTTTGCTTAAGCTTATGCTATTAACAGATTAAAACATCCAATAATCCATACGTATTAGTTGTTGATGCAGAGGCAAAGGGCCTTTCTACTTGAAAGCAGAGCACTATTTGGAGCTTCTGGCTTCATAAGCAAAGAGGGGCCCCAGAGCTTCTCCGTCAGCGCCTGGGACGGGCGGTAGGGAAGAGCAGAGTCCAGCTGCGGCTGGACAGGATGCAGCCTTTCTGCACCCTGCAACCCCCAGGCTTTGTGGAAGTCCAACTATGCAGGCTGGAGCCGAGAATAAAAATGTCCTTGTTAGTTTACTCCAGTTGCAGCTCCCAGGGCAAGGCAGCTCTGATTACAGTTCTGTACTGAAAATGTATCACACAGGATTTTCCAAGCAAGGAAGTTAGTACAGGCTACAGATATTCTTACGTAATAGGAGCTGGCACGTTTTAAGCTGCTTTCTTTTCCCTTCCACAACTGCCTCCTACCCCGAAGCTGAGACGTGCAAACTTCACTGTAGTAGGAGCTCATGCAATGTGAAATAAAGTGTGTTAGCTCAAACCATCATCTTTAATATTTTCTCACTGCAACAGATTAAAAACATGTAGTTCATCTGTTCCCTTAGCTCTACAATAGAGATATCTTATTTCTCATTAGCTGGGTCAGCACTGACAAGGCGAACACCCAAAGCAGTGGCACAGGCCAAGACATCCTCCCAAGTCATTCATGGTTCTGGAGTAATTTGTAAGGCCAGGAGTGGATTAGAGATTGGTTTTCTGTCCCTTCTGTGAGATGGTTGGCAGGCTGCATTTGACAGTAGGAGGAGGTGGAATTTGCCTTGAAGCTCGATTATGTTACAGCTCCCATCATAGGAAATAGAATAGGGAAAATAGAACTGTCTCTCTGCAAGGTAGGAACCCAGGGACAAATGGAGACTCTCGCTTCTGTGCCCCACTGCCTGCGAGGTGTGTGGACCTCCTTCCATACGCATGTGCCAAATTCTTATCCTGTCATTACTTGCACCCTTTCTTAAAAGTCAGTTTGCAGTGTCATTTGAGTAGCATTCAACAGCTGATTCTTTGCAATGTTGTGACTGTTGCTGATTTATACTTGACACTTCTCACCATTGCCATGTGTTCCTCAGTCTGCATTCACTTGCAGTCCCCTATCTCACACTTGCCTGTAAATTCTGTGATATTTCGATTGGGATGTTTCGAATTTGCCACCTTCTAAAACTTAGTTTCTTGCCCCTTGGCCTTTCATAATGTGACAAAACAAACAAGAGCTCTGGCTTATCTCTGTGCTGGTTGTTGTGTTTGTGCTTAGCCTGTTTCTTCTTACTTGCCTTTTAAGGCTAAAAAGTCTTGAGTTATGGTCAGTTCATAACAAGAAGAGAATTTAGAAAGCACTTGCCCATTTGCCTGATTGTGTCCTAAGATAACCTGTTTAAGTTAAACACTCAAAAAGGGGAGATGCATTAAGAAACCACTGTAACTGAGCGTAAGAAACTTGTCTAATCATCCTGCTACTGAACTTAGCAGAATGTTATTCTTCATATGGCAAAATCCATGTGTAGAATAGTGTTTGACACTGGTTACTCATTTTCTGTTATACATGTACATACATATACACAATATCCTTGTGACACTTAGACATGAGTAACTCTAAGGAAAAGTATTGGGCAGCTATTCCTAAAGCAGCAGGTGGTCTCTGCAATTAAAAGTCAGGATTTGCATGTGGAATTCATTGCCACTGTAAGATATAAAATTAAAAAAAAAAAAAAGCTTAATTCAAAGAATAGCATGAAATATTATGTGAATCCCAAAATACCCAGAGCTCTTTATGGGAGATACTAGAAAGGAATATGAAACCTCGGTACCAGTATCATGCAAAAGGCTACCTAATCTGGAGGAGTCTGTAAATGTTTTTTAAAAAAAAAAAAAAAAAAAAGTTTAAAAAAAAAAGCAGAAAATATAAACTTCAAACAGCAAGGAAAAAATGTAAAAATCTGCACTCTGTTTTTTACTGTGTATAAAGGTAGAATTGTGGGACTTTGCTATAGTAAATTTATCTTGCGTTGCTGTTTCAGGTCTCATTGAAGTCAATCAGACATGTGAGTTTTCAGGATGAAGATGAAATCGTAAGAATAAACCCCCGGGATATTTTGATACGTCGTTATGCAGACTACAGGCATCCTGACATGTGGAAGAATGACCTGGAGAGGGATGATGCAGACTCAAATATACCATTTTCTAAATCGGACAATAAAAAATCTGACTATTTATACCCGTGTGGGGATGGAACTAAGCTGAATTCCCTGAAAGACTCAAAGGGTTCTGTGGTATTTAAAACTCAGCCTTCCTCCTCAAAATTTAAGAACTCCAAGAGAAGAAAAGAGGATGGGGAGCGCTCCCGCTGTATATACTGCCAGGAGAGGTTTAATCACGAAGATAACGGCAGAGGCAAATGTCAAGATGCTCCGGATCCCATCAAGAGATGCATCTACCAAGTTAGCTGCATGCTTTGCGCAGAGAGCATGCTCTATCACTGCATGTCCGACTCGGAGGGCGACTTCTCAGACCCCTGCTCGTGCGACACGAGCGATGACAAGTTCTGCCTGCGCTGGCTGGCGCTCGTGGCGCTGTCGGTCGTGGCGCCGTGCATGTGCTGCTACCTGCCCCTGCGCGCGTGCCACCACTGCGGCGAGGCGTGCGGCTGCTGCGGCGGGAAGCACAAGGCCGCGGGGTGAGCGGGGCCGCGCGGCGCCGCGGCGGTCTCCTTCTTTCCAGCAAGCCTCGAACGCGGATTTGTGACAGCTCTTTTTTGTTTCCTCTCGGCGAGCGGCGGCGGGGGGCGTCTTTCCCGCGCGAGGCGCTCGATGCGGAGGGAGCGCCGGGACTTGTCGGACCTTGGCATTTTACAAGTGCCGGCCGTGCCTGACTGTTCCCTTGGAGCGCATGGCGTTGGCTGCGAGTTGTGAAGGAGTTTTGGCAAAGGAAAGCCTGTTCTTATTATTGGCTATAAAATGAGTATATAAATTGCGATTATACTAAAAGGGATTAACTTTTTGCCACTTTGTACATTCGTGGTTTAGGTGAAGGGGCTCTTTTAAAAGGATTAAAACTTATCTGAGGGGAAATTTTAACTAAAAGTGCACTAGTGACAGTTGATTTAAGATTAAGAAAAGTTAATACTTGGCAAATGAGAAGTGAAGCTGATTTTAAGTGCAACTAAATCACTTATTAATAGTTTTTTGGAAGCGACTTTATGTATAAATAACAAATGTTTATATTTAACTAAATGTGTAAGGTACGAATTACTACATGTTAAACTTTCCTTCCCTCTGTTATAGTAGGTATGGACCATATCTACTGTCACATTCCATGATAGTATTTTAAATATTTAATTAGTTTTAGTTGCATTTTTATTCCAGATGGACAAATTGATATTTTCAGTCCTGTTTCCCTTCAGCTACAGTTTGTGTTGAGTTGTATCCATACATTCTGATAATCTAAAAACCTTTAAAATATTAATTATTCTAGTCTTGAGTGACCAATATTTTTTTTGTTAAGCACAGATGTAATTGTCTAAAATGTTCTTGTTAGAACATAACATTTATTTTTATATATAAATGACTTTGATTTAAACATAATAGCAAAAAGGAAGTTGTTTCTGTTGCTCAACCAGCAAGTTGTTTTCTTTTGGGGTGTCCTCCAAAAATCCTTTATTACGTATACAAATGTTCATTAAGCGAAAGGTACATTAAGGCAGTTGTAACAAGTTGTCATCAGTGTTCTTGTTTATCCTTCTGTTAAACTAGGATCCTGTTCAGCTGTTTATCAAGTACTATGATTAAAACAAAAGATTAATAACAAAAGTGAAATTGTTTTCATTATTTTAACTGCAACCTTTTCTTCTCTGAGTGGGCAAGAACAAAACTAATGTGTTTTTTTATTTGTTTGAGAGAGAAAAAAACCAGCAAAAGATTTTGCTTGAGAAATAAGTTATAGCTCAGGCAAAATTGGAGTGAACTTCCTAACTGAGTGAGTTTGGAGGGAGGCTGGGAGGCAGGGAGAGTGAATGTGTGTGTGCCTGTATGGGTGGGTGGTTGTATTATGTTTTCCTTACAGCTTTGTATTTTACTAAATGCCTAATTTTCAGATAAGAATTTAACAGATTAATCCCTAGCAAATTTTTAAAGATATTATATGTTTTGCTATTTTGTGAAGTAAGAAACATTTACTTCTCATTAAAGACATGCAAAACTAATCAAGATAGTCAGTCCTTCATTGAGGAAAGTGCCTATTTGGTATCCTGGCTGGAGTGGGACAGACTGTTCTCAGTACCCTTGTTACTGAGCAAACAAAATAACTAATTGATTTTAAAAGATGCACATGACTCTACTTTTCTCATTTCCTATGCATTTTTTCAATATATTCTGTGTAATTTTTCTTTCTGCATGTATCAATGCCTTTAATTTTTCTCTGTAGCCCAGGAGTAAAGTAAGCAAATGTATATAACATCTGTCTGTAAAATACTTTTTAAAAGAAAACATTTATATTTATATTACAGCTTGAATTGACCACATTATGTACATAGATCATCTCAAAGTATTATTTCACATTGAAAAGAAGACAAATATATTGATAACTGTAGAAGTTACGAAAGAGCTTCTAGTTTTGTACTAAAAAGTTGATTGGATGAATTAAGTCCAAGAATATGATGCTGTAGCAGCAGTCTTGGTTTTTACTGTTTATATATTTGAAAGCTGCTACTCTGGTTGATTTTTGTGCTTCACATATTTTCAGCTAAACTGGTTACCTAGAATAGACTGTTAACTTTAAAAAACAACTCTGGTGAAATGGGAATTTATGGTGTTTTTTGTGAATGAAAGAAATAGAGTATTTGTAAGTGCTAGGTTCATAGTTCAAGGTGAAGACAGAGATGAGCAACCTAAGAAAAGAACTTGCTGGCTGTATAGGAAAATGCTGTAGAATCGTGTTGTTTGTATATATACTTCAGAAAGAAATGAGCTTAACAATTTCCTCTGAGCAGTATACAACGTAGTGAAACTCCTGGTCCTGTACTGTATTTTATATGCAACATATATGCTTTAATATTTTTATTGAATTTGTGCGTTAATATTTTCAATTTGCTTTTAACCACTTTGCTGCTAGAATGGTGTCTTCATCTTTTCGCTTTACTTCCTAAAGACGTGCTTCATCTAAAAACGTTAACAAAATTACCTACGTTTCGGGTTTTCTTCTTGTGATGGACCTTGGAGGCTGCCCGGCCCCGTCGGCGCGAGCTAAAGCGCCGCAGTGACGCGTGGCTGCGCCGGGCTCGTGTTAGTAGGATGGACACGTACTGCGTTTCCTCCCGGTAGGAGCCTTCCCCACTTGTGCAGTGTGGAGGTGAGCAATGGGAAGTGGAGCTAGCGCAGCCCCACTGCAGCAGTAGCTCTTACACTTGCGGCTCCTGCTTCTGGCAGCAAGTAAAGTTTATTCTCTCTCTTCTGAAATACTTTCTGAAGGGAGGAAGAAATACTTTCTTTCCCTTCTTTTGGAGGAGAAAAGAGAAATTGCTTCTCCAGTTCTTATTCCTCCCTGCTCACCAAACGTCAGAACTGTAGTTTTTCAGGCATGTAGTAGCAGAGCTTTGTGTGGCTTGAAGGGGACACCCAAGCCTTGGGAAACCATCGCTGAATATCAATTCCCTGGCTTATTGAAAGCCTCAGTTACCATGAAAATTAAGTATTTCCCCTTGAAAGGACGAGGGGGAGGTAGATCGGAGGCAGTGCTCGTGCACCATCTACTGGGGAGAAAACTGGCTTCATTCAGGCATAGGCTTGGCTTGCACAGCGGCTTATGTAACAGCCTGTTGGGGCAGAACTTAAGCTACAGAAAATGCAGTACATTTTAGCTATGAATCTGCAGTAATTTGGACTCATACAGCAACTCTTGGTTTTTGTTGTGCCTCTTAAAAGTTCGTGTTAATCGAAAAGTAAACACGTTTTAATCATAGGTTTTGTTAGGCTTAGAGCAGCACAGTGGCCTGTTACACAAGAGCAGAGGAAATCGGAAAGGAGATGAGAATCGCTCCGAGTCTGTTGCTGCACTCGCGTGTTTGTCCCCTGCAGACCCCTCCGGGAGCAGAAGGGTGAAGGAGGGATCCTGGTGCGCAGGGCGGCAGCCGCCGTTTTGGTTGGGGCCGTAAATGGGCTCGGAGGTGCCCAGGTGCGTGAGCGCTGCAGCCGTGCCCCCCACCAAAGCAATACTCTGGCGATGCCCTGCAGTTACTATGGGAACTCCCTCATACGGTGGCACCAAGCTCAGATTCGTGTCCAGGGCTCGGGTGAGGGATATTCTGCAGAGGCTTAACCCCCACGGCTCCGCTAAAGCGAGGGGGTTTTGAAGGTGTTTAGAAGAAAGTCTTCATTTTGCACGCTGGACTATTAACATTCCCATTTCGGATGTGTTCTCTTCAGGATGGTCCGTCCATACGTACCTGCAGGATGGTGTTGAATTCCCATGTAAATAGTGCACGGCTTTTAAATTAGACTGTGTATCTCTCCAGAAGTGATGGCATTGTATGTGGTCAGTACTGCGAGACGTTGATAGTAGTAAAATGAAGATCAAAGTAAAGGCTGACAACAGAATAATATTTTTTAAAGGATTCCTTATGGTATTGTTAGTCCAGCAGCTGGGTGGTTAAAACTTCCATTTCCCTTGATGCACTGATAAATACAAGCTTACCTCCCACCCCCAGAAGCTTCTTTTCTGTAATTGCAAGAGTTGTGTTTAGTTTTAAGAAATCAAAGCATTCAGTGAAGAAGCTGCCTTTGTGTTTGAGTATAAACTACAGTATAAACTGTACATAACTTCTCTTCTTTTGCTCGGTGTCTCTTGCTTTCCACCCTAATGACCTCGAAGTGCCTCACGTGTATATTGTTTCCATTAAAACCTCTACTGCTATTTCTTTCTACTAAATGGTGTATAATTCAGTTAACTCACCCCATAGGTGTTTCCTATATGTGTAAGAATATAGCTTGTTACTTTCAGTATATAATGTAAATATGTTGTTAAGTTTGTAACTGGTTTGTTATATCTTGTAAGTTGACATAGCAGATAATACCATTTAAAAAGAACACCCTTGTTTCAATGTTTTTTCCTGTAATTACCTGATTAAAACTATCTTAAAATGAAACCATTGAGCTGTTTCTTTCCATTCTGTGTTGGCATTATGCAGAATGGTGTGTATGAAGTTAAATGTCATAGCTCAAGAACGGATTAAAAAGGTGTAAATCCAGGTAGTCTTTTTGCTGCCCTGTCTCGCTTACTTATTAGGTAAAATGTTAATTCAATCATCTTAATCAAAGTCTGTCAGAACTAAACATAGCATTAACTTCAAGGACCTGCATCTTGCATCACGAGAACCCTTTTTTTAAGAGATGCTATAATGTTTTAAATGAAAATGTGCTTGTACCAGGTTGCTTTGTATATACAGCAGTGCGTGTCCTTGCCATCCTGTTCTGAAGGTGCCAGGAACACAGAGCTGTCGGTTGCTTTATATGATTATATTCGTTTGAGCTTTCATTACCTATCCAGCACATATTCTTCTATCTCCTACGCTGTGCCATGCCAGAAATATGTATGTTTGGGTATAATTTTGAGCTTTGTATAAGTTAATCAGGTATAGACCAGGAAAACTTACTTGCTCATGAAGAAGAATGGCTGGAAGATGAACCTGTACAAATCTGTAGGACTTGGTAATTTGAAAGGTCCGTGGTCAGGGTTTTAGATGGATTATTCTAAATTTAATTTCATTTGTGTCTGACTTTTGCAGATATTTTCTTACTGGCTACAATTTTGATATAATCCCCACAAGAGCTTTGGGGGACCCTGGCTCAAATCGTTCATATGTGGGAAAACTGCTGTTCATCCAACCAATTTCTACCTTGAACTTTCTCATTGCAGGGTCACATACGAGAAAGTGACTCAGCATTACCTGTGGCGTTTTTGAGAGTTAAGTATTTAAGAAGTGTCAGGTTTTTGTCAAATCATTCTAATTTCATGGATAATGAACAATCTTCTGATTTCAAACAAAAACCAAAAGGACAGGTAAGAGTTGGGGGAGGGTTGAGAGTGCTTTTTTGACTGATAAGTCAAACTGAACTGCAGGGGCTTATGAGTCTAATCCAGAGCTGAAGTTAATCCATAAATTATTCTCAAAAATTGCACTTTTGGCACAATTTGAAGGACACTTCAAATTGCACTGCAATTTGCAGTGAAGGACACTGCAAAACTGTAGCAGTTAGTCTGCTGTATAAGAAATAATATTCAGTATTTTTATATCACTGGTTCACAGACCTTCCAGATTTTTGTCATGGATCACAATGTGCTGTTATATCCAAATGGAAAGACTTTAGTCTGTAGAGCTATGTCATCATCAGCCACCAGTTAGGAGCTACGAATGGAATTGAATCGCTCAGAAACAGACAGAACAAGGCAATGCAGGAGGAAAAGAATAGCTCCCCATTTCATGCTTTTTCTGTAGGGTGGAGGGTGTGTGCGTGTATCCCAGCATCCACGGTAGGGATCTGACTAACCTATACTTGCTTGGAAGTTGGTGGAGGTGTGAGATGCAAGAATGTTTATCCCAAGGTGTGTGCATGCAGCGGAGGGTCAGGGTTGTGTGTGTGGAATAAGGGGATGGGAAAGGCAGGCAGAGGAGGAAGAGTGTCCTCTGGGTGCTGTTCACAAAATCAGCCTGCTCTGCCATGAGCTGTCAAAATGATACAATATTTGCAATACACAGTGATGCAACGTTCTTCACCAGAAACTTCAGTCAAGCTTTCTGATCACTTCCATGCCTCTTCTGACCTCCCTGGGCTCTTTGGAGTCTCACACTGTGCCTGAGTAGATAGTGATGCCTGTTATGGTCCTGGCTCCATACTAGACAGTGTCCCTGGACCTTCTAGCCCCAGCATAGACAGCTCCTCCTGGTAAGTTGTGCTGGTCTGGGCCTGTGCATCTGAATAGGTTCCTATTCGACATGGGTCTCCAGGCCAACTGAAGACAGTTAACTCCCTGTTTGAACGTGGTCAGACTTCTGAACATCTTTCCCTCCTGACAAACTTGCATAGACATCTCAGCAAAGATGTGTCAGCAAAGAAAAGTCACATTTCTGAATTTATGGTTGTGAAGATTGTATCCAGATGGCCTTTGAAACAGATTATCCAGGGAGATTCTGGAGTTTCTGTCCTTAGAGATGTTCAAGACTCAACTAGACAAGTACCCAAGCAACCTGCCTTGACTGTGCCGTGAGCAGGGGGAAAGGATTGGACTGAATCATCTCTGTGATCTGTGATCTGCTTCTTAGAAAATGAAAAAATTGCAGAAGAAACAGCAACCTCAAAAAAAGTTACACTATGCCTGGTAAATGTTGCCTCTCAGTTGAGGGCAAATCCTACATTCATGTGTGAATATTTTAAGTATGCTTGAATGACTGTTCTTGATCTTCACCAGTATACTTTGCACTGACACAGTTCTAAAATACCAATATATTTAATGAAATTTTAAACTATGCACGGGTTTTTGCATCAACTTTGAACAGCTGCTTCCCATGAACTTTTGGCATAGAAAAGCCTTCCCCAAATTTCCTGACTCGAATAACAGAATTCAGGTCCTCCAAACCTTTCACAGATTTACAAGCTAGCTTAAAAGCATTTTTAAAAACTGTCTGGAGTCTGAGACAAGTTTTTTCTGTGCCCTCTTCATTCACTTATCCTGATATTTCTGGTCTGACTCAAACTTCTGTGAGCATTACACCTGTTCTGGCCACTGACAGTAGGGTCTTCCTAAATGTATTAATTACAGATCTTTTATTGCTAAGGTAAGCCTTGAGGTCTAACAGCAGTGTTGGAGCAAAAAAAGAAATCTACTTCACTAAGACGAAAACATAACCTTACAGCAATGCTGTACTCTCCTGATCTCAATGCAACATACATATCAACATCGCTTCGCCCTCCTGAATGGCTGCCTACAGCTAGCCCTGCATGGACATATGGCCTGTATGTACCTGCTGAAACTCCTTCACCCCAACCGTTATCTCCATCCTCTCTTCATCTTCTTTTTCTTTAAAATACTTATTTACATTTAGAAGCAAAAGCAGGATGAGAATGCTTGTGGATTTGTATCACAAAAATATGCTAAGAACAGGAGCTACTAAAAAAAAATCTGAAAACAGGGTCAATTTTAGGGTTTTGTATTTATACATCATTTGATGTAATTTCAGATCTTTCAAACTAATCTTTACAATGCAGACCGCCTAGTGTATGTGTTTGCTGTTAATAATGTATTAACAGCAAATTAATTAACAGCAATGTCTAACCTTAGCCTCCTAAGGCTTAGAGTTCAGTTGTGTTCAGCTCAAAGGCAAAGTTATCTACATTTGGTAACTGATTTTTATCAGGCCCTGATACCTCGATTTGCAGTTTTTTGCTCTCTTTCTAAACGCCTGCACTTAGCAACCTACTTTTGATCCTTTTTTTCAATCCTTTAAGAAGTCCACAAAAGCTGTTCCCTTTCATGGGACAGGCGTGGGATAGCACAACAGAGTCCTGTGCAGGCCCCTGGACAGGATACCATATGCACTTGCTCTTGACTTGCACATGTGACATATGGTAAATCAGTAATGGTATGTCTTACCATCACGCATCCACATATGAACCTTTAACAAACGCAGGCTTCTTTACCAGGCTGCAGGTTAAAGAACTGCTCTGTGCAAGGTATCAAAGTGAAATCGGTCTGTAAACAGTTAAAATACAGTCTGCTATGTGTATGGATCTCTTCCTGGGTTACGGGCCTTTTAAAAAATGGGCTCTATGTGATTAATGACTGTATTGTAGAAGAGATCTTTAAGCATGGCCAGCTCAAAATAGTCTGTGTGGTAAATGAACATAAGAGCATTTAAGTGAAACTGCTCCTATGCGTTGCCAAGGTCATTTAGGAAAGGTTGACATCATGAGTGATTCATGTCTGCAAAAGCAAAGCGACTGACATGCCATCAGACAGCATCGCTCAAGATGAAAGTCTTGGCTGTGAGACCATTCAGTGAGCCCAGTTCCGGGACGCATTGAAGTTTTGGCATCTACTATGCAGCCTAAGGAGAATTTCAGTTTGCATATTGATGTGGATGATCAGATGGCACCTCATCACCAGCAATCCATCTTGCAATTAATTATTTGCCTGTTTCCACTACACAGAGTGGTCAGGATATAACTACAGAACCTCTGATCTGGAGGATCAGCTCTTCATGCAGTATCTTACCAGCTGCTGACATGTCTGGTTAGTTACTTACCAGACATTAAATAAGCCCTGAAATGGGGCTGGGAAAAACACAGTAGTGTTACTATTCAGTAAGTTTTGTTTCCTTTTCTGGACAGGGTCATCTCAATAACCTGCAACAACAGATTATTGAAGATCATGCAAGGTTGTCACTGTGCTGGAGTCTTGATTTGTTTCAGAAGTGGAGAAAGTTGGTCAAGATGTGGTGGGTATCAACAGGCGCTGCTCAGTTGCAGTGAGCATAGCTGGAGTACAGAGGTCTTTAAAGGTCCAAATGAATTCTAGAGATCTTTTCTTCCTTTCATGCTACCTACGTGATGCCTAAAGTAGAGAAGTCTTTACATTCTTCTATTTCTGATACTGATTGTTAGATGACACTTACTAGTGACTTGTTTGCGCTGTCATATGGTGAAGCCCAAATGGAAGCAAAGATTCTTCCCAGATGTTTTCACTGGTGTTTTTCTCCAAGTTTCCTGTTCATTGGAATACAGTAGTTGGTAGCAGTCATAGATGTTTAAACACTGAAGAACATTTGCTTGAAAATCTTAAGCATGCTTACACAGAATGTGAGGAACCCAAAAAGTTGCTGAGTAGACAGTCTTGGTTTCTTCCAAAAGCTTTAGCTTGCTCAAAACTTTTATATCTTCTAGCTGTCTCAGACGGCAAGCATCAGTTTATCAGTTAGCTTGATAAAACTGTGGTCCATGTCTTAAAATGGCTTATTCACAGTCATCTTCAGGTGAAATAGCTCCTGGTGAGGTATTTATTGAATGTCTGAGGCTGTTGAGAGAAGTTATGTGAATCTGCTTCAGTTTTTCTAAGTCTTTAATGGAGTAGAGTGAAAAATGGGGCAAATGTGAACCAAGCATGAACCAAGCTCCCTTGTTAATGCCAAAATGGAATATGATGTTTCAAGCAAAATATCCACAGCCAGATGATTCTTCTCTTCCATCACTAAGTACATCCTGGAAATTGTTCTTTTTCTAAATCTCAGTCACTTGTTTGCTTGTACACACTAGTTTCCTGAGCAGCAAATGTATGTGCCAGGTCCTCTCTCATCTTTTTTGCCACCTGTAGCATTAGAAAGATCCTAACTTTGTGGGTGTTTATACAAGTGTCTCCTCCATATGCCTGCTGCTATAAGAGTCAATAAGACTCTTATTGACACAGTCATGACCAGCTCTTTAGGGGGCTTGAATAAGGATTCAACAAACATCAGACAGCAGCATGATCAATATCACTTGCAGTCTCACAGTTCCTGCAGTGTGGCTGAAAGTCTCCTGATGCTTTTAGCTTGCCTAGCTGCTCTACCAGTAGTGGCAGCATTGGTTTTCACCAGGAATCTCAGCAATGAAGTCACACTCCGGTGCCAAGATGTACAGAGTACAGTGGAGTTTTATACCCGTCATCTCATTAAGAACTTAAAAAAAAAAAAAAATCTCCCCCAAAATCTCTCCTAAATACTGTTCAGGAAAGAGGAAATTGTTTATCGCATTTCCAGATGATAATATCACATAATTATTTAGTTACCAGATTAGAGGGCAGTGTATCTTCAGCTTGAGTTTCAGCAGGTAAAATGGATCCAATCCCCTGGAAATGCTGAGGGCTGGTGAAATGGGGCCCCAATCTAATGAACTGTCTTTACATGGTAGGCTGTTTTGTTTTGTTTTTGTGGGGTTTTTTTGTGTGTTTGTTTGTTTGTTTTTTCCTCAGGACCCCCTACTGTAATCCTACTGTTACCATTCAATGTTTTCATATTCAAGTAGACTGCTAAGCACTACCTGAACAGCTTCAGATGCTGCAAGACTAATCTAGCCCAAAGAGCTGAAAGGCCAGGTGGGAACCCCTCACCTGCTCTGTATGCTGCCAAAGCTCCTGAAGATCTGGTTTAAGCTTCCCAAATTGCACTACTACATAACCACCTGGTAAGAGTCACTGCAAACGTGCGCGTCTCCTGTGTGTCGTGTTCCTATGGCCTCATTGTACTCTGTTTTCACAGCACAATTCTTCTCCAACTTTGGTTATCTCAATTTTCCAGCCATTGAACTTCTTTCTAGGTGCTCTTATTATGCAACACGTTTCAAGTCAACACTTCTTTTTGAGTGTAATTGTATAATTCAATAATAATTCTAGATGTAGAAGTGTAGATTTCAGTGTATGGATTGGAGGAATGTCAAACAGAAAACAACACTGAAAATTCCCCAAATTATGTTTTCACCCATAAGCGGTTATTGCTAACATTTACCTGGTGCCAATAAAGTTATTTATGTGGCATGTAATTTAAGAAATTGAGTAGGCAGAGAGCTGGTGGATGCCTTCTTAGATTAAAAAAGAGAAAAAAAAAAAAAAAAAAGGAAAAAGAAAGCTTTCCATTAAAAGCTTACACACATTTGTCATAGCAACCTTGAAGGTGGCCATAATGTTAAGGAAAATAAATAGTGCTTGCATGATGTTCACTGTAATAACATGTCTCATGAGCTAGCTCAGTAGTTCTTTTATTTCCTTATTTTCATTGCTCATTCCCTGTGCTGGAGCTCTGTTTCGTGGTTTCATCATTATTACCTCACTTGCCTTTCTTCATTAAAAGCTGCTGCCTTTTTCCTGTCATTCCAGACTCTTTCCTTACTATGGGCACGTATCTCCCTAACTTGCTTTATTTCTTTATAGTGGAGAACTCACTACTTTATAGTGGAGAACTCACATTAGTCCCCAGTAAAGGCTGAGGTTTGGATACTTTTTGTATAAATTTAATTGGGAGATTAGAAAGAATATTTTATCATTAGAATAAAAACATGGAGGATTAATAGGAAAAGTGTGGTACACTTAACAAAGTATGAGATCATGGAGTGCATGGAAAGGTTAATCGAGATGCAGCATAGTGACATCTGTGTGAAATGAAACAATGACAATTCTGAAGTTTATAGTTAATGCTCTTAAGTTCTGACAGGCAGCACAACACTTTGCCAAATTCTGAGTTGAAAGTAGGAAAAAATAATACGACTCTGTTCTGCTCTTACAGATCAGGAAACCTAGGTTAAAAAGGTACTGTCAATCTATATACAGATTGACACACCTGAGATTTCCAAAGCACAAGAAATTGTTATTTTAGGGATCTTCCCAGTTACACCAGACGTGTGAGGGACCAAGAGGGGCCAAGATCCTCTGATAGAGGCCTCCCTCCAAAGCAGGGCTGAAAGAGAGGAGTGTTGCAGGATGAGCACCCTATGCTACTCCTCTTATCCTTTAATAACGTTTATGGGCTCCATTCACCACATTTCTGTATCATCTGGTAGAATGGTATTTTCAAAAGTTTTTCATATTGTCCATTCTCTGATGTTCTGCCACATATTCTCCAATGCTCTATTTATAAACATATGAAGGAACTAACTTTGTCCTGTCCAAAATACATTTCATAAACTCCATCCATAGTGCTTCATTCATGGAAAGACTGCATTCAGGTGATTTAGAGTTTGACACATCTTAATGAACAGGATGTACCACAGCAGATAGGGATAATTGCTTAAAAAGATAAAATACAATAAAACAGTGTGTAAAGTATATTTGCTTCAAATAGCGTTAAATGAAGGAAATGATACTAGTCAATCTCATTTCTAAAGGTCCATTTACATGAGCAAGGATTTGCTTGCAAGAGTCCAGATTCAAAAACTGGGCCAAATTCTGATACAGCATGGCAGTTCCATTAAAAATACTTGATTTCTTATTTTGAACAAAAAGGAATCATAGAATCATAAGATCACCGAGTCCAACTGTAAACCCTTCAACACCATACCTGCTAAACCATGTCCCCAAGTGCCTCAGCTACACGTTTCTTGTTCCGATGCTTCACCACTCTTTCTGTGTAGAAATTCTTCTTCATATCTCACCTGAACCTCCCCTGGTGCAACTAGAGGCCACCTCCTCTTGTCCTATCAGTAGTTATTTTGGAGAGGAGACCAACCCAAGCCTCGCTACAGCCTCCTGTTTTAGAGAGTGATGAGGTCTCCCCTGAGCCTTCTCTTCTCCAGACTAAGCGACCCCAGGTCCCTCAGCTGCTTCTCGTAAGGTCTGTGCTTCAGCCCCTTCACCAGGTTCCTTGTCCTTCTTTGGACACTCTCCAGCACCTCAAAGTCCTTCTTGTTGTGAGGGGCCCCAAAATGAACACAGTACTCGAGGTGCGGCCTCACCAGCGCCGAGTGCAGGGGGATGACCACTGCCCTCGTCCTGCTGCTACACCGTTCCTGACACAAGCCAGGAGGCCCTTGGCCTTCTTGGCCGCCTGGGCACACTGCTGCCTCATGAGCAGGCTGTCAACCAACACCCCCAAAAAGCAAAATAAGTTACATGCTGAGTTCCACACCAAAGACAAATTGGAAAAGGAGCAAAAAAATCTTTGTTCATGCTTTTTCAACAGTACAATGTGACAATTCATTTATGCATCTGGATTTATTTGAGTATGTTTACTCTAACCTTCACAAGCAATGGTGTTCTGAGGAAAATAATAGATTAGTCAGGAATTGGTGGGCTAATGCAGTTTTGTCTTTGTTTTATGGCGTTAATTAGGTTTACTTGATTGTCTGCCATATTTACCTCAGACCACAGGATTAACTGAATGCCCTTCATATTAACTCTCTCATCAAATAATTATTATTGCTTTTTCCATGCAGAATTACTACATGCAACATTTACTTTAATTTCCTCTGAATATTGAATAAAAAGTGTATTCATTATAGAAGGTATTTACTCTCAGAGTCATGAAGTCATGAACTCATTTTAAGGACGGAGGAAAAGAAGCAAATATAAAATGACTATGGGCAAGACATGCTGTCTGCCTCTACAGTCAGTTTAATGTCTATCATAGAGAAATGTGTTTTCCAAGGCCAGTTGTGGCACAACTATTTTTAACTTGCCACTGCTTACACTGGTTTAAATCTGGAGTAACTCACTAAAGTTAGAGAGTAGAAACCTGGAAGAATTCCACAAAGTGAGAGAAGAGTTTGGCTGCGAGCATATAAAGCTAATGCTGTTAATCTTGGTTCTGGAGCTGGTCATCACTTTACAAACATTTGCCACAGTTGTAGTATCTAGGAAGACCCTTTAATCTTTTTAATTGAGAATATGCATTTTCTCTACCTGAAAAGTGTCTGATTATATCAAATGCATGACTCCACTCTCCCTTTCCTCAACTGCAGTGTCTCTATACTGCCTAATCTTTCCAAGTGTTTCTTTTCACACTGCTTCCAGCAGGTAAGTATGTGATGGACACTAAGCTGAGTTGCACAGAGATTGCTCATTTCAGAGCAAGGCTTTTTTCCTAAACCAAAGTCTATCTGTAAGCATTTACATACACATTCAGTTCCCACACTGACTCAATACTGAAAGTATATAAACCTATTCAATAAAAAATATTATTTCATTTGTGAAGTTAGGTTATCTGACATGGTCAGGCACTGATTTGCAAGCGTATCCCACAGCCTTGCAGCTCCTGGGTTCTGCCAGGAGTCACAAAACACACTTCTTTCTTTTTAATCCACGTGTTTTGATCTACTACATTAATTTGCAGTATAAATTTTCCAGTAAGACATAAGACATAAAAGATGGTCCAAACAGTTCAGCACAATTGAGCTCTCCCTTGGTGTGGGACCCAGGCTTAGATCCTAGCAGTGATGATGTGAAGAGCTGATGGATGGAGCAATCATCAAGATGCTGTGGACCCCTAAAGTGATGTGAGGACTCCATTTTCTATTAAAAAAGATGCTGAATCAAAAGGCAAAATTTAGAGATACGCACCCAGGCAGCAGAGACAACCCAGACAAGCTACACAAAGCAGAAGACCTGCATACCACTATTAACTTGCCTGCAAAAGGACTGACAACACTGCAGATTGAACCCTGCTCTGCTGTTATACCCTCTTTTCTTTTCCCTATTTTCCACCACATTTTTATCTTGAAATCTTCAAAGACAGGAGTGCCTCACTGCAATCACCAACTAAAAGGCAGGAGATTTTTCCTTATATAAATATTTTTTCATCATCTTTATTTTAATCTTTAAAGATCACTAATGCTTTAGCCATTAGTGAGAAAGGAGTGGTGAAGAAATCCAGGGATACTGACTACTCTGCATCAGCTCCAGTAAAGTTAAAGAAGACCTTTCCATCGACACCCTGAGATTTCCAGTGGGATATTTTCAATGTGTATACCTCACACAGGCTGTGATTTGTAACTGTTTCCAGAGAGCCCCGTCTTGCAAGATGCTGAACTCTTTATGTGAGTAAAGCTAACAAGAAAAAGATTCAGGCATGTCTCAATTCTATTTTTGTATTCGTATTCCTGACTGGGATTTTTCTAGGTGGTCTAGTGTCATGAAGACATGTATACTAAAAAGTAAAACAAAGATGAGTCAAAACTCCCATGAGACAACTCTTAAATACATAATACATTTCCTTAATTCTAACAAGTTTATAGGTGCCTCCTACTGATGGAAACAAATAAAGGGGGACGACAGTGCGTGAAGATCAGCATCAAGGACTGAAGTTATCATTCAAAGGGGGAAAAAGTTATTGCTAAAATAGGGTTTTGAAAGACTATCAAGGAACGCTATTCTTAAATAAGGATGTAAATGGATTGGTGCATACGGCTGCTGTTGTGTGGACTTCAGTGAAAACCAGTTAAATTATGAAACAAGCTGGTTGCTAATTTGTTACTGTTTATTAGTTTTATTGATGATACAGAAGCCAGAAAATTGACTGAAGCAAAATTCTTCTAAGAGCATGCCTCAACAGAACAAAAGATGGAGAGAAATTAAGGGGAGAAAAAAGATATGTTTTTAAGTTAATAGAAAGTGTATTTTAAGTTGCTATAAGTATAATTATAAATTTCTGTATTTCTGTATATCTGCACATATGTTGGTTATGCAGCTAGTATCCAGAGCACCATCTACTGACTTGTGAGAGTATGAAATGTTCTTGTTCCTGAATCATCTTTATTGCAGCTCTTACTGTTTGTGATTTCAGCTCTGTTATGTTCCACAATCTGTCCTTCATTTAGCTGTGCTTCAACTCCAATTCACACTGTAGCATATAAAAGGACTATGAGGCAAATAAAATATGTCGGGAAATAATCAGGCTAAGGAACTGCTCTTCCTATGTCTCCAACCAGCATATGCTTTATCCCGAATGTGATGATTTCCATGAGTAATCACATCACGCATATAGCATAAAAACGCCTGCATCAAAGAAAAATCTTCTTGCATTGGCAGGGACTAAAACAGTCATCTAGAGAGGCCCTAATATCTTGTTCCTTTTGTCATTCTGCATGATTTACACCAAATCTCAACCTGGCTGAATTGATCTCTAATGACAGCAGTGTTGCTTTGATTGCTCATGGGAAAAGCCAGCAGTGAGTGACAGGTCACAGGGATCGCTGTACCTGCCTCCCCTGCCAAGCTCAGTTTTAAGGTTTTAGAGCACCACTGGCGAGCGGCTGCCGCAGCCCTGCTCTCTTTACTTCCCTCGGAAAAGAGGAAGCGGTTTAGCCCCCCAGTTCCTATTCCTTAGGCCAGAAGAAGCTGAATTTGAAATTTCAAGATGGTTCTGAGCAGTTCTGCTGTGGTCATTCTCCAGACATGTGTGTAGCCCCGAAATGGCTCAGATGACAACAGTTTGCTGATGCAAGATAGTGAGTGCGTTGGGGGTCGCGTAGAGCTCTGTGGGCAAAAGGGCTACATACTTTGAATGTAGATTTGAATTTTCCTTATCCCTCTGTTCAATAGCATATTGATCAAAAAAATAAATAAAACAATAGAGAGAAACATTATCTGTGTAGTTTAGCCACCAGCTACCTTTTCTATGAATTAAAACAAACACATAATGAAAGGGAGAAGGGTATGTACACAGTAGCTGAAGAATCTGTGGGAGTTGTCATGCACGGATTCTGTCAGTGTCTTGGTTTCATCTTCCTAACACCCTCTTCCCTGATACAGAGCCCCCAACTCTTCAAGGAGCGACCATATGGTTAGGCAGAGGGGAACTGATGCTGCACAGAGTATTTGGGTTTTTTTTACTGCATTCTCAGACAGAGATCTCCTTGGGGACAAGCTAGGCTTAGGCTGTTGCATAACTTTGTTGTATTTCCTAATCAAATTTTGCAAGATCTTTTTTCAAGGGTGTGCACAATTGTACATTTATTAGCTTATAATCTTATCTTTTGCTTCTGTCTTAGCAGCTCCTGTGGCGGGACACTATTGGCAAACATCTGCCATTTAACAAAGGCACTTCTTTGACGGCCCATCTGATATTTTAAAGAACTGTATGAATATTAAGTGGACACATGCAAATCCTGCCAGATTCTTTCTGAAAGAATTGAAAAATTTCTCAGCTTCCTGCATATTCCCAAAAGATATGTTAAAAAAATCCTTTGTGGATAGCCCTTCTGATGTCATCCAGGCAAGAGCACATTGAGGTCAGCTGAACTTTATGCAGTACAGGCATTTGGGGGAAGCGAGAGAGGGCTATTATTAACGAGCTTAGATGTTATTAAAAATTATTCTGTTATTACTGAGCTCAGAAATATATGAGAAGCCTTCTAAGCACATCAGCTGCTATCATTTGGAATCAGACCCGCCAAAAAAGGAAAGAGCAAGCAATAAATATACTAGAAGGTCAGAGGAAGAATTTGGCACTATCAGAATGGAATGGGTCTAAGCATTTTTCCTGATGGGGAAAAATCGCCATTGCAAAAGTGATTGTTGCTATTTATGAACATCAGGTTGCTAAGTGACATCATGTGATAGTCGCTGCTTCATCGGCCACCCACGGCTCTCAGGGAACAGCAACAGAGGGGGTGAAAGAGGGTGAAAGAAAACCAAAAGGCTGACTTACTCCTTAAAAAAGGCCTATAGCCTGAAAACCAAACAAAATAAGATTTCCATAAATAGCTTACTTCTTTTTTTAGCAGACTCCGTCAGAAATGGGTTAAGAATTTTTCACAAGAACAAGGCATAGGTGAATCATCTAAAAGAGAAAGCTTCTAAACTAAAATCTAACCACAATCCCAAATATAAAGGTTAGTCATTTGCTTTTATGTGTGCATATGTATATATACAAGCATGTCTGTGTGCGTATTAAATTTCTGATATTCAAAAGAGATTAGATTTCTGTTACAAGATGCAGAACGTAGGGCTTCAATCTTGCTTATTCCAGCCTTTGCCTGACCAGCCTCACTGAAAACTGCACGTGTACAGCTCCTGAGACCTTAAAATCAGAAACGTGTCTGCAGTGGGCTTTAGAGGGAGAAGAGAATTTAATTTCATGCACATTTCTTTGTTTACATTTTCATTTGTGCTATTAAAAAAAAAAGACACACACATACAACAAGAAGACAAATATGCTCTCAGTTCATTTTCCCATGCTAACAGAGTAGCTTTTTTGTGCAGCAAACATACCTCCCAGACAGGGAGTTCCTTTCGGACTTTAGTGGTTCACTCCCTTCCTGTTTGAGACCAATTAGGTCTCATTTGCAGTACCATTAGTCAAGGAAGTGGCTATCCTGAGGTTGCTTCTTAGCTCACCCTTCCTAAATGGCACTGGGATGCCTTTCTTCCATGTCCCTGGGCCGTGAGGTTGGCCCCTCGTTGTGGTGCAGCCTCTTCCAAGTGTACAAGCAATGCAAACCTTTCCGGATTGGCCACAACTGGTGCAACTTAAAATCCTCCAAAATAATTTGAAGCTGTGGTCTGAAAAATGATACCGGCTATTTATTAAAACAGCAAGCATGATCATACGAAGCCAACTTGATGGTTTAACAGATGGGAGCTTGTTAAAAATCTTTATTCCAATATGTTAAGAACCCAGTTTTGCGACAATTTGTGAAGTATGACTTGTGAGTCAAGCCCCAGTGAAACTGATGTCTCATACATTGCAGCTCTCAGCTTTACATTCAGGACCTGACATTTGCCACTTTATAATGTTTTGATTTGGATTTTTTTAAGAAGCAAACAATTTTTACCATTAATAGCTGTCCCACATGTTTCTTGTCTTTTATTTTAAATAGGACAGACATTTTGCTACTTAATGTTTTATCTGTTTAAGAGAGTATATGATGACTATAACTATTTCTTAAATTCATTAAATCCTGGTCTACCATCTTAAATAGACAGATAACACTGGATGCACAGAAAGATTTGATTTCCCAGAGTCACACCCTGTACGTGAATAGCACAGGCATCATTTTATCTTACGATTTGCTACAGGATCTTCCTTTCTGCTCACCTGAAAGAAGGTAATAGGAAACCAAACCAAACAAACAACATCTCCACCCCCAAAATTTCACTCAAATGTGGCAGATCCATAGAAAAATGAAACAGGTGGTGATACAAAGTGACAGTCATGAGCTGAGAGAACTTTTACAAATCCATAGGCTAGCACTGTACATTCCTGGAATATTCTGTAACCTCCTGCTGTGACTGACGTTGGTTGTGGGGATGTGGTAGCAGGTTTCTGACCTCAGAAAATCTCTCTGGGGTGGCCCCCACACCCAGGCACATGCCTCCTTCATTTATATCTTCAGGATATTTCAATTAAATTTGTGTTTGCATAAGTAGACTTTTCTATGCTCTACTTTCTTCCAAAGGAAACAGGTACCAGTGAATAAATTATATATGAGTATAAAAGCCTTGAATAAAATTTTGTGTACATTCATGAAGAGATTAATTTTCCATGAGAAAACTCATAAGCAAAACCACTTTGGGCTTGTTCTTTTCACCCGTTACCCTAGCTTTCTGCTAAGATGAACAACTATTTTTCAGTGAATCAAGTGGAACAGAATGGAGAAAGACTGCAATACATGCAGCTCCTCACAGTGAAGCCCCAGCACTTAACTTCTGAGAAATAATGTCAGTGTAAATCACAATGTGATGAATGCTTCACTGACGTGATTCATGCCATATGGTCTCATGAGCAAAACGGGCATAGTTTATTTTTGAAAGAATGAGAAATATGAACTTGGAATATTCATTGCTGTGTCCTGCCAGGCTGAGCATTTGCTACAGCAGAGGCAAGACTTACTTCAAGTCTGTTTGTCTGGGGATTTTTGTTGTTGTTGTTGGGTTTTTTTGCTCACTTAGTAGCATATATTGCAGTAGCTGATGGCTTCAGCCTCATCTCATTCATAATGGAATAATGTCCACAAAACTATGACCGACCAGTACTAAGCCTTCTCCTCTGTAAACATCTAGAGACTAAATTGTCTTCTGAACTCATCTTAAAAACAAACAAATTAAAAATTGCAGAAGTAAATACTTCTGTCTTTGTGGCAGGGAGGGTAACTGACACAGAGGGAAGGGTGCTGCGAACTTCTAGAGCTTTCCCTTTGGTAAGGTTGTTTATGATCAACACCTGTCTTGCCATATGCAACAAATAAATATATTCAGTGCAAGAGTCCACTTAAAGAAAAAGAAATCTAGGAATACATTAGGAGTACCTTCAGTAGTTCTAATTCTAGTCCTTTTTCCTATCTCCAGAGTTCCAAGTTCTACTCCTTTTAAAGTAAGTGACAAAAATCTCAGTAACTTCAACTATGTGTATTTAAATCAGTAACATTATAGAGCTAGATTGTGCTTTATTGGTTTTATTCCTCCTGGAGGATAGTGAAGAAACACTGCTCCCTCGGACGAGTCCTGGAGCAGGAGGAATAGCGGAGGTTCCGCAGTGAGTGCGCGGTGGCTTCCCAGGTTGTGCTGCTCTCACCAGAGGGGAATGTGGAGTTGAGCACTGCCCACGTCTGGCCTTTCCCCTCTGTCTTTGCAGAGACATGTGCCCCGAGAAAATAGTTTGAGGACAGTTCCTTTACTCCCTCCACCGTCAGAAATCGAAAATTTTGCCCAGCTGAATTTATCTAATTAATACAAGCTGCTCACATTGAGTTAAGCATCCTATCTTCTCTCAGTCAGTTTTAAACTGTGCGTGTACAGCACAGCGCAGCATGGAGGCAAGCCTGTGTTAGAGAACATTTGTAAGCATTTAATGCAGTTTAATCCACTTCTTCCCTGCTCCCATGGTCCCCTCTAGTGGTGGATGGTTGTCTGCTACATGTTCCTTGGTACTGTGAATTATGTGTACTTGTTCTGCATGGAAATGGACACTGTTGCCTCCTCATTTTCTCATTTGAATTCAAGATATGGGGTGGTTTTTGTTGCTTTTTTTGTTTGTTTGTTTGTTTTTTAATCTGGGGGTGATTAAAAGGACAAAACGAGTGAATCTTTGGAAAGGTGCCATTTTTATAGCTTGTCCGCTCGCTGTTCAGCCAACGTGCCCGTAGTGACGCAGGGCCCGGTGGCCTCTGGCTCGACCTTCCCTGTCCACCCGGGAGCTCCATGCAGGTCCAGGAGCGGGGATGCCACTCCGGCCATTGCCAACCACGTAACGCTCGCTTGCCACACTCTTATATAAAACTAGACGTGCAAGTGGTTGAGATTAACCTCATGTTAACTTCGGTGTAGAAATGAGCCATGTGTTTTGTTTTTTTGGTAAAGATTACATGAACTTGTAATTGTGGAGATGTAATATGAATTGGCAGATGGCCTACTTCCAAAATTCCCTTCTCCTTCCTTCCAACTAATGCTTCCCAGTATGTTTAAGAGAGGTGCAGATGGCTACAGCAGCACTTGCTTTTAGGATGCCATTTTGTGGCAGCTCCCACTGGTGCTACGTAGGGGACCAGGGCTAAAATAAACCGGTTTTGCTCCCCTTCAGCAGGCAGCCTCTTGCTGGGGGCTCTCGGGGAGCTGGGGGATGTTTGAGCAGGCGGCCGAGCCCGGATCGGGACGGCCCAGGGGTTTTTAACTGAAATGTGGGTGTTTGAGCTCACGTCAGCCGCGCGGCGGGGCCGGGCGGCCGCGGGAACGGCGGCGCCGGGAGCGGGTTGCGGGGGGGCCGTTTTGAGGCGGGCACCGCGCGGCGCTGCGGGCCGCGCTGCCGCCATGAAGGAGCTGCCGCCGGGCCCCGCCATGGAGAGCGACATCTTGGACGCGCTGGAGGCCCTGGGGTGAGCGGGGCCTCGCGGCGGGGCGCGAGGGGAGGCCGGGGCCGGGGCCCTGCCCGCGGGCGCTGCCTGCCGCTTCCAGAGCCTCAACAGCGCTTTTAGAGGCGTCCGAGCGTTTCCCCCTTCCGGAGCTTTTCAGGGGGGCCGCCGTTAACGGTGCTGGAGCCGCCCGGGCCGTCGACCGTTGTGGCCTCCCGGCCGCCCAGGCGGCTCCCAAAGCGGCCTCGCAGGCCGCGCGGCCGGGGCGGGAGGAGCGGGGAGGCCGCGCTTGCTGCGGCCCCCGTGCAGGTGGAATCCGCAGAAACAGCGTCAAACCCGGGTTAATTCACACTTGTCTGTTATTATTTATGAAGCTGTAGGGCAGGAGCTTAAAAATCCGGCAGAGAGAATTGCTGGGCCCGCACGTTTGAATTTCTGCTTGGTTTCCGCTCAGTGCAGTGTGTGTGGAAAGCCTGGGACTGCGTGTTTACTGTGGGTGCCTGCCCAGGGCCTGTGGCAGGGCCTCTCCTGTTCACAGGCAGCCCGTTTTGTTTGTTTACAAATGTCCTCGCATTTTCTGGTTTATTTCGAAAAATCTGAATTACATGTTCATTGACAAAAGTACCTTACAAAGGCGTTTCTTTTTGTCTGAGTGTGGTTACCTGCCAGCTTATGTTAAAAATGATTAGAAAACATTCATGTTTGACTTGCTTCTCCTTGGTGCTGTTTTCCCCTGTGCACAGATACACGGGTCCTTTGCTGGAGGAGGAAGCCCTGAAGAAAGCAGCAGAAAATGGCTTGGCTTCACCAGAGTTTTTGGAGCTTTGTGCTTGGTTAGGTTCCCAAATAAAGCCACTTTGTAATATGGAAGAGAGCATCACTTCAACAGATGGTATATGAAAATGTATTGAAATTATTTATTGTTTTATTCAGTGGATTCAGACCCATATTGTTCAGCTCATGTTAAAAAATAGTGCTGAAGTTGAGAAGTAAAGAAGCTGGAAGAAAGCCAACCTGACACTTCTGCCATCGTGTGCACGGTTCTTGCATTATGGTTTTGTTTTTGAGAACTGTTTTTCAAAAAAGAAGTTCTTTTTTTCTAGAACTGCATGAATGTATAGAAAGTACTTGCATACAGCGTATCAGTGGTTGTAGTCTGTAACCCTGTCTTGATATTTTGCATTTGAGCATAGTAGCTCTGCGTGGTGTTTTGTGCTAGTTAGAGCAGAGCAATGTGCCAGCCAGGACTTCGTGTAGACAAGTGACTTGCAAGTCACCAAGTGCTGCTTGGGTCTTGGTGCTACCTGGGGGGTGCAGCAGCTCGGGTGAGAGTTTATATGATTTGAATATACCCGCTTATGTTTTCACGATGAAGTACTGAAACAAAAAACAACCACTGAAAAAAACCAGCCTCATGCATGTGGTTTGGTTATTTTGGCCTCTGTGGCTTGTTATCTGAAAATTAATTACTTCACCATTTGTTAAATAGAGCTGTTCATTTGACAGGGGTGTTCTAAAGAAAGAATCAATGCTGATTCCTCTTCTGCTATGTATGTATTTTCTGTAAAGAAAGAAAAGTCATTAATTTGCATTTATTTATTTCTGCAGGTGATAAAGACATAGAAAGCTTCCAGCTGGAGATTAGTGGCTTTCTGAAAGAAATGTCATGTCCATATTCATCACTTATATCTGGAGACATTAAGCAGAGACTAAGAGAGAAAGAAGACTGTCTTAAGCTGCTCTGTAAGTTATGATCATTTTTCTCTTTTATATTATTAGAAGGTACAAGTTGAAGTTTAGGTAGTTCTTTATGTGTATGTAAGTACCCACTACTAGGATGACATCACTACAGGCTAGCTGTGCACTCATCATATCAGCTGGGGAGAGGTAGAAGGGGTAAAACCAAAGCTGTTAGTGATGCATGTGTCAGCCCACCAAGTCTCCCAGTTTCCCTCTTGATCCAGTTCCAGCTCTGTTGAAACTGAGATCTTGCTTTTCTTCTGAGAGCTTTCCTGACAGCTCTAAAGAAAATGCTGCATGATTTGAAGATGTTGAAAGCAGGACTGAGAGGAGCGAAGAGTAGGTTTAAGCTGAGCCTGGACAAAGGAGCCCCAGTTGAAATTGAGTATGGAGAGAGAGGGCATTCGTTAATGGTGGTGGGAAACACTTGAGACTTGACAAGAAACACATGGGCTGGCAGCAGGAACCTCTGTGATAATGCAGAACTATTATCTGTGAGGGAGCTAAGAGGCTGGAGAAGCACTAGGTGACGGAAGAGGTTAAGCAGATGGGTGTGAGGGAGGAGGGCAAAGGGGGAACTGACACTGGCCTGTCTAGGAGAGGATTGAGAAAACAATTCCCTTATATCATGATCTAATTGTTTGTGTATGAGAGTGTGGGCACAAAACCATTGAAATTTCCCTAAATCTGCCATTATGGCACTTTTGCCTCTAGTATTTCTAAGTACAGAACTTCAAGCTTTGAAGATTTTGCATAGCAAGCAACTTAAAGGCTCTCACGTGGAAAAGCACAATGAAATTTACCAAGAAGTACAAGCTATTTGTGATGCAGTGGGCCTGCCAAAGCCGTCATCTTCTGATATTCCTCCCTTGCTAACCAACGTGGAACTGAAGGTACTTTTGTATTTTCTTTTTGTGCTGACACTGATGGCTCTATAAGCATTCTCCTTAGAGTTAAGGAACCCAACAGACTTGGTTGCATCCCATGTTAAAGGAACAGCACTCTAGTTCCACCATTGCAGAACAAGACGACCAAACTTGACTTCCGAAGTACACCAGAATTGCTCAGTTACAGGGTGTGAGAGATTCACTGTCCTTTTTTACTTTCATTGTTTAATCCTCCAGAAACAAATGTTTAAGACTATGTAGATACAGATTTTGCAGACTGGTGTGCAGGTAATAGTTGACTGCAGGAAAAAAATACAAAGTAAGTCAGCTCAAAATTATCTCACTTATCTTCAGCAGTCCTCTCTTTCTGAGGCTGATGAGTGTTGCCTCTGTTCTTTGGCTTATTGTCATTAAATTGGGTCTCTCCAATTCCTCCTGGCATGTTCAGGGCTTGTAACCAAAAGGCATTGTCCTTTGTGCTGCATAGCACTCAGTTCCCACATATTCATTTTGTTTTTCCCTTGTTTTATTTGTATCCTGTAAGGTAGTTTCCAATGCAGCTAGAACTATTCTTTGCTCTGGGTTACAGCTAATTTCCAGTTGAAGAAATTAGTTTCAACTTCGAAAGTAAAGCCTGGGAGTGCTCTACTCTCTGCATAGCCTCTGCAGTGTTCCTCTGTTGAACTTGGTGCATTTAAATCCCCAAGTACTGACGTGTTCCTGCATATTTCCCTTCTTCAAGGGTCTGAGGGGTGGTCTGCCAGATGGGTGAAGGAAGCAAACCCAAGCATAGGCAGATGCACAGAAATATTTGATAAGTCATATGACATAAGTAACCAGGGCTGACAAATTGACTTATTTGTGGTGCCTTTTCTTTGTTCTCCTTTCTTCTTCTCAAAATGAAGAAGATGCAGGGGCTCTGTGGTCAACCAGGAGAGCTCAGTTACTTTTTATTTTTTAAAAGCCCCACGGAAACTGCTCAGACAACTAGATAGTTCATGCTTCTAACTCTATTCAAGTAGACAGATTACACAGGTAATCTAAACCAGGTATTACAACAGAAAGTAAGAAACTACCCCCCTCAAAAAAAGGAGAGAGAGAGAGAGAGGAGAGAGAAAAACAAACAAAAAAAAACCCCAAAAAACATAACTCTTCTAGGAGTAGCCAATTCCAGTTGTTGGTTTTATTACAGAATGAGAGTACATGTAAACTAAGGGGTAGAATTTGAAATTGCCTTTCATTAAGCTAATTGTTGGCTTTGTCAGGAATGCTATAGGAGGATAAACATTCGGTTATTGTTTTACAATTACGTAGCTTTGCTGCATATTTGTTGATCTGTTCCTTATTGCTTCAATATATAATTTCCTTATGGATCAACATACCTCTTAGATCTATTTTTAGTGCCATTTGAATCAATATGAGACCAGCAGTTTCAATATTTAATTATCACCAGTAATAAATTTTAAGATGTAACAGTTACCAGAATACTGAAAGCAGAGTAGCATGAAAAATGTTTAGTGCAACAATAGGCAAAAAAAAAATCAGAAAAAAAAGTCAAAACGTTACTAAAAACTGTGACACTTGGTAATTCATGATGTGAGGTACTATTCTGAGGATATGTTTGGATTGTTTGTTTGATTAGTGTTTGACTGAAACTGTCTATGGCTTCCTTGTGGCAGCTTAAATTCAGGTATTGGTTTGCGTCTGAGTTATGGCATAGAAGGGAGATCATTTAAAATAGTTACTTGTGAGATGATAGGTGAGCAGGGTTCATTTTGTAGCTCATCTGACTATTGTGGATCAGTCTGCAAATAAGAAAATATGGAAATGTGCAAAAACAGCCATTATCACTGAGGTTTTATGCAGAAGCCAGTATGACTTTTCAGTCATATCCAGACTATCCAAACACAAACCTGGGCCTGTTTATCAGTGGAAAGGTTCTTCCTTGGGTGCTACTTGATTAATGAAATTATCTGTGGATTAAAATCAAGACTGAAGAAATTTGGGGCAGTTGGGCAGTCCACATGATTCTTTCATTTAGTTCTTCCTGTTTCCTGTGGTTGTGGCCCAGTGTTTGCTCTGTTTTTGTTTTGTCAAGTGCCATATAAAGCATGATGTTTTCTAGACATCAAATTACTCTCCAACCATCTAGCTTCTTCTGAATACTTCATTTAAATATGTTATCTTTGCTTTTTCTTTAGAGAAATGTAACTTTTCTCTGATAATATTGACTTATTTTTTTCCCGATCAAGTGGTTTCTGCTTCATTTCCTTTATCAATCTCTATAAATTACTTTCACTTTCCATTTTACAGTAGTGAAGAATGCACGGTGCTGGCCTGGGTATTTTAGCTCTGATCGCATTCTTCCCACAAGATGTATTCCCTTTATTTGTGGAGCTTGGAGTTGTATTTCTCTCTTAGCTGCTCTTATCCAGCAAATCTGCATTAACTCTGATCTGTAGATCCTATTCAGAATCACGGTTCCTAAATATCCTCTTGTGCTGTACAGCTGTAAAGCACCTTACCAGGTGGGGGTTAATCTGAGTGTATGCGGATTATATGGGGAAAGCGTCCATCCTAGACATCCCTGAAAGGCTTTTTGTAAACAAAACAAAGGTTGCAATGATAATAACTGGAGGAAGAAGAGCATAGAGATCAGTAGAGTATCTAGATGGGTCTGAACTTCTGTCCTTGTTGCAGGGCCCTTTTTCATATGGATGAAATTAAGTAGCACAGGGAATACTGTGGTACAGATTGGTCACTCTTGACAAGCTGCAAGGCTGTCTTTTAGCTGCTGTGAAACCCACTGTATTTTGACATAATTTATTCACTGCATGAGGTGGTTGGCTTCAAGTGGTGTTGCCGGGGTAATTCTGTTTTTAAATTGCTGTGTACTTCACAGAGGTGATGGAAAGGCAAAATATGCACCTTGTTTTTCACATAGAATTGGAGATCAGGTTCTGTTCTTGGCACATGCAAAAAAACGAAAGAAAAAAGTAATATTATACCGTACCATATATCAATACGTTATAATATTGTATTATTATTATAATATTATACAGTACTGTATACCAATATTATATCATACCGTAATAACAGTATGAAATGAGAGAGTCAATTTATCAAATGCTCCCATGCAAGTACCTTTTTCAGTCAACAAACTAGATGCTATAGAATTTGATCTGTGTCCAGGGTTTTTAGAGATCTCTGCAGACAATATTTATAGAATATGTATAATATGACAACTCTGACAGAGTAAGATAACATTAGAGGAGTGAGCTTTGGACTCTGTCTTTATGATAAATTGTAATGTAAATGTATGCTTACATGAAATCTTATCCCTTGGGAATGTAACTAATGACTTCAACTACAGTAGTTCTTGTACTGTTCTACTTGTACTTGTCTTGTACTACTTTACTGTAGTTTGTGTATTACCTTAATCTTTCCTTGTGACATGTAAATGAAAATTAACGGTAGTTATAGTCGTGTTTGAATTGCTTTCCTTTGTTTCTTTATAAAAGCAAATGAAGATTCAGTACTGCTCCCAACGAGACTGTGTTCATAACTTGCAGGAACAATAACATACATGTAGCACCTAAAAAATCAGTTGGCCCCGAATAGAAATTAACGGAAGAAACTAAGAGAAGCAGCAAGGTGCTGATGCAAGGCTGGTTTGGAGGGAGTAGAAAGTCGTGTTAAATGAAACCTATCTGTCATAGGCAGTGAAACTCCTACCTTCCAATTCAGCTGTGATTGCAGCAAACTGTGCTAAAATAAATGTAAATACCGTTTTCTGAGTTGTACTATGCATTTTGTTTCAGATAAAGGATATTCTCTCAAAAGTTCAAAATAATCATGTGGGAAAATCCCTGCTAACAAAACCTCTGAATTCTGGTCAAGTGGTAAGAAAACCTCTCTTCACTTTATTGATTTATTTGTTGTATTTATGTAGTTGTAATGGTCACCAAGGATCAGCCATCGTAATTGCCGACAGGATTAATTTGTTCTTGACTTGTGCATCTTTATGGAGTTGAATATTGGTGCTTTTTATTGTAACGCTGCAGGAAAGACTGGAAAAAATCAACGATGCTCTTCGAAGTGAGTACGAGTGTCGCCGCCGGATGCTGATGAAGAGGCTGGATGTGACAGTACAGTCTTTTGGCTGGTCTGACAGAGCGAAGGTGAGCGCTGCGCTGCTTCTTGCTCCCTCTTGAGGGGAGTCTACCACAGTTGCCCTGGCCTTCTCACTGGGTATTTATAGCATGTAAAAGCGCTTCCGTGGCAGCTGTCTTCTTTCCAGACAGTTTCTTATCACGAGTCGTTACATCCAAGCTGTAGATATTGAGGAAAATGAAAGATTTGACTGGATGACAGTCAAATGACAGTCTTTTTTGACAGTCTTTTGTAATTGTTTATAGGTCTGCAAGTATAAATTTCAACCTGTCTGGATTTTTCATTTGATAATTTAAGTTTGCCCCCTCCCCTTTTTTGCTCTATCTACCTGCCTGCAATCATACGAAGTAGAAAGAAACTTGAGCGTTTTTGTGGCAAATGAAAGAGGAAGAGAAACACTAGGCCATAAAATAGACTGGGTGCAAAGAACAACAGCCCACAAAGTCAGATTATTATAGTGGCTGCTGCTTTTCCTAGGTTAAAAGATAGTGATTAAACAGACCACTTGAATAACAACTTTTATGAGAAAAACACACAATTATTCATAATGCTTCCATTGGCCGAAACTTCTTAATTACTGTTGTGGATATTGTTTGTTGGTGTCATTTAAATGTAATGATTTCTTTGTACTGTTTTGTGACACTCTATATGTTAAAAAAAAAAAAACAAAGAAAAAGTTAACCAATCTGTTATATATCTGAGATAGAAATGGATGATGCTTCAGTCTTACAAGCTGGGGAAATACACTATGAAAAGTTAATAAATTGATGAATATATCTGTGGGAAGCTGAAGGGAGATGGTTTTGCTCTATGAACTGCAAGATCAACTTTCCTTCCAACAGAAGGCTTGTGTGAGAGCTCAAGATGGACAAGCCTGAAAGCTTTCAAAGTTAGCTCAAAGTATGGATTGTTAAAAGTCTCTCATGTCACAAGTGGTGCTGACAAGTGCAGCAGTCTGTTTAATACGGCTCCTTAAATGCCACTGGAAGACACGAGTCTAGATTCTTCTGTGCTGCTTTTAAAGTATGTTTGGATAGAAACACAGAAAAAATCAGAATCATTTCCACAGTGGAAGCTTTTATAGTGTAAGACAGGAAAAATGGAGGAATTTAGCTTGCAGGTGCCATGGGATTCCTCTGCATATGTAATTTTCTTAAAGCTCTAGCAATACAACTACTAATTTTCAAATTTAAAGTGTATTTCTAAGACATTAATTGATTATTCTTGCTTAACTGAACTGAGATCTTGAGTCACTTGGTACTGTTCTGTTCAAAAGATATTAAAAATCGTGAATTCACTTGCACAATTGAGCATAAATTAAGCATGATGGTAAAGATACTAAGTAAAGATGGGGAGATAATTTATTTTTCTGTTTTAAAAAGATGTCTGCAAAACAGCATGCAGGTGCTAAAATATGTCATGCATGAATTCAAAATTTCTTATTTTTTACTCTCTTTTTTTCCCTCTTATTGTTATTGTAAAAATCCTGGTTTGCAAATTCTCCAGGAAGCATTTAGAGATGGAAATCATTTTGAGTTAGAAATAACTTTACTTTTTTAAGCCAAGAGACTATTGTCCTTTCTATTTGCTGCTTTCCTTTTCTGTTTATTTTTCATTGTACCAAATAAGTACAAATACCTATCCCAATGGACTCGACTTTGGATAATGGCTTTTTCACATGTGCAGTCCCACCAAAAGGTGGATCTTGCAGGTTTAAATGGCTGTGCAAATGGCATGGTAATTGCCTGGCAAAAGAGGGATGCCAAGGAGCCGCAGCCACTCTCTGATCCATCCGTCCATCCAAGATAAATGCTTATGTACCTTGAAGAGGATACTAGGTGTTCCCAGAAAGTGGAAGGGCTTTTTTTCTTCTTCTTTTGTTAAACAGGGCATCAAAGTGAGTTCAGAAAAGTCAAATGCTCTGTCCTTCTAAATCTCAGTTTTTCATGCCTGGTGTAGGTATTTTGCTTTGATTTTTTTTTTTTTTTTTTGTTTGTTTGTTTGTTTGTTTGTTTTAACTTCCCATCGACTGACCTTTCTTTGAAGCCGTTCTATTTGCCTCACACTTTGCAGTGTTCTGTTAACCATTGCTATTGAACTACTCTCAAGAGAGTTAGACTCGAATTGCTAGTCTTTGGACAAGTTGGAAGACATCAAAGAATCTGATTGCAGTGAATATGTGAGTTTTGGTTGTGGTGATGTTAGGCTGCAGCATCAGTTACACAGCAGCAACAGCAGCAGCATTTCTTGGTTTTCTTATTTTATTTTTTTTCCTTTATGCAATAGCTTAATTGATAGGGAAAGAATTGGTGATAACTTGCACCATAATAACTTGCACTGTGTTTTGTAAGATTGCTTAGATTTTCATCTAAGTTATTCATCCTGTCCAAGTTTTAATATCCTGGGTAATTATAATTGCTGAGCCTGATGCATGCCTTACAGTAAGTGTTTGCAGGTTGCCTGCCCAATAAATCAGTTACGTTTGGGTGTTTTTTATCATTTAGGTAAAAACAGATGACATAGCACGAATCTACCAGCCCAAGCGCTATGCGTTATCTCCCAAGTCAACTATTACGTTAGCTCATCTCCTTGCTGCTCGAGAAGACTTATCAAAGATCATACGAACAAGCAGTGGGTCAACACGGGAAAATACAGTCTGTGCTATCAACAAGGTATGCTCTTTCTTTCTCTCATTAAAGGGGTATGTTCTTTCTTTCTTTAATGTGTTGAGGGACGGTGGGAATTTGCTAGTCTACCACTAGTAAGCAGAGAGAGAATTGTAATTCCTAAGTTACTACTTGTCATTCATTTTTGCAAATTATGCCTGATGCTTTAAGAAAAGTAAGTTTGCAGCATTTTGAATAATGTTGCAACAACTTTTTTGTTTTGTTAGACAGTGAACCATGCAACGGGGTAAGAGAGTAGACAGTAGATTTAGATGAGAAGGAAGAGTGGAGGCAGGAGGCAGGGGCCAGAGGGTTTTTTCTCTCTTTGCCGAGCTGCTCTGTTCAAACAGCAGCTTCAGAAGGCGGCACAAACCCAGGAACAGCGGCTGGTCCCCGGGCAGCCTGCGTGTCCCTCGGCCCTTGCGTAGCAGAACCCGATGAGCGATAATCCTTCCTCCAGAGGGTCGGCCTCATTCCCAGATAATGACCCGACTCTCACTGCTAAGGGATTCCATTCAGCGTAAAATTAAGTGGTAGTAGTTCTTAGTCTACAAAAAAAAAAAGGAAAAAAGAGAAGAAGGGCGGGATGTGGGTATGCTGAGCTGACCTGAACGCCGGCTGTTCTCTCGGTGCAGGTTCTGATGGGGCGCGTGCCGGACCGCGGCGGCAGACCCACGGAGATTGAGCCCCCTCCTCCCGAAATGCCCCCGTGGCAAAAGAGGCAGGAAGGAGGTGGAAGAGG